>NC_053495.1:4824954-4864954 GCF_905171775.1 Rana temporaria | reverse complement strand
GTTACACAGGAGGACGGGGGTGCTTTAAATGTTTTCTTATTTTCTATTTTATTTGAATCTTCTTTATTTTTACACTCTATAGATTTTTTTTTCTTATCGCTATCAGCAGTGATAGGTCCTCTTTACTGAGAGAGTTGGAATCTATTAGACCCCAGATGTCTCCTCTGTCCTTAAAGCGGAGGTTCACCCTAAAAGAATTATATACCGTCCCGTCCAGCATACTTGCGTCAGCTACGGTATGCTTTTATTTTATTTATTTTTTTGCGCTGTATTTACCGTTTAATCCCTCAGTTTCTTTTCAGAAGTAGGCGTTCCTATGAAGAGGGGACATGATTGACGTCCGGCTATGGCGCTTCACGCGTTCTGAAAATAGCCGAAATTAGATCCGACGGCGTACTAAGACGTACGCCAGTCCGATCTAGCCCAGCTTCAGGCGTATCTTGTTTTGTCGATACAAAACAAAGATACGCGGGAGCATCCTAGAAGTTACGCGGCGTATTAATAGATACGCCAGCGTAACTGCTTTGTGGATCTGGCCCATAATGTTTGTGGGTTCTGTGTAATTTTCTAGCAAAAAAATTATGATATTTACATGTACGAGAGAGATGTCCTGGTGGGCAAGTGGTTAAGTAATGAAAAGGTTATTGAAGGAAACGGGCCGTAGCGGAAATGTAAAAATTCCTCTGCTCCATTGGGGGGGATGGGGTGAGAGCTGAAGGGGTTAAAAAAAATGTATTCCCAAGAAAAAATAAAAATCCTAAATAGTATGATTTTCCACCTTTGACAAAGAAGCCCTGTGAAGGTGTTTTTGTTGTCAGAGCGGCGGCTCCCTCGGTGAAGATAATAATGTCTGACAACCAATCAGAGGGCCTCGTGTGGCGGCATTGTTGCGTTTTTCCTGAGCGGGTGACAGAGAGGACACGCCGGGCTCTATATAGACAGAGAGATGTAGGGCACGGGGTGACTCTGGGATGTCACCGAGGTGTTTCCCGAATGAGAAGAGCGGATGAGACACGTTCAGACAGCGCCTGCCGCTGCGGGAGACGGCGACCACCGCCGCTATCCGAGGAGACAGCCGCGACAACTGACATTCCTGTTGTCATCGGCACAGCGTCCCCACACCGCGGAGGTCACTAAGAATTCTCTGTGTAGAAGTTTACCAGAAGCTGCATCTGCTCGTCACCCCGTCACACGCAAAACACTGACATCCGACTGGAAATACGGAGAAAAAGTATAAAAAAAAAAACGCAGAGCGACCCAAAGAACCCCCGAGATCGCAGAACGCCAAAATCATCCAAAAAGCAACAATTCTTGAAGATTACAAACAAAAAAAGCAGCAATTGTTCTTCCTATAGAGGATAGATAGATAGATAGATAGATAGATAGATAGATAGATAGATAGATAGATAGATAGATAGATAGATAGATAGATAGATAGATAAAGAGATAGATAGATAAATAGATAAAGAGATAGATAGATAAATAGATAGATAGATAGATAGATAGATAGAGAGAGAGAGAGAGAGAGAGAGAGAGAGAGATAGATAGATAGATAGAGAGAGAGAGAGAGAGAGAGAGAGAGAGAGATAGATAGAGAGATAGATAGAGAGAGATAGATAGATAGAGAGATAGATAGATAGATAGATAGATAGATAGATAGATAGATAGATAGATAGATAAAGAGATAGCTAGATAAAGAGATAGATAGACAGATAGATAGAGATAGATAGATAGATAGATAGATAGATAGATAGATAGATAGATAAAGAGACAGATAGATAGATAGATAGATAGATAGATAGATAGATAGATAGATAGATAGATAGATAGATAAAGAGATAGATAAATAGATAAAGAGATAGATAGATAAATAGATAGAGATAGATAGATAGATAGATAGATAGATAGAGATAGATAGATAGAGAGAGATAGAGAGATAGAAAGAGAGAGAGATAGATAGATAGATACTATCTATCTACCTATCTCTCTCTATCTATCTATGTCTGTTTCTCTATCTCTCTCTCTCTTTCTCTATCTATCTATCTATCTATCTATCTATCTATCTATCTATCTATCTATCTATTTATCTATCCATCTGTCCATCCGTCTATTCGTCTATCTATCTATCTATCTATCTATCTATCTATCTATCTATCTATCTATCTATCTATCTATTGGATAGATACATAGAGAGACAGACGGATGGACAGATGGATAGATAGATAGATAAAGAGATAGATAGAGAGATAGAGAGAGAGATATAGAGATAGATAGATAGATAGATAGATAGATAGATAGATAGATAGATAGATAGATAGATAGATAGAGAGACGGACGGATGGACAGATGGATAGATGGATAGATAAATAGATAGATATTTAGATATATAGATAGATAGATAGATAGATAGAGAGAGAGAGAGATAGAGAGATGGACGGACGGACAGACAGACAGACTAAAATAGAAAAAAATAGATAGAGAAAAAGTTTGATAGATAAAATAGATAGAGAGAGATATCTTGATAGATAGAAGTTGAGTTGGGTGGGCATTCTATAAACCCCGGTAAATCCCGGAGGTTCTGATTGGCAGACTGGACAAATCTGGACATGTAGTTCCCCCATCCATCGAAATGAGAAGAGTCCTGATTGGATAAAACTCGTGGGGGCGACCCGAACGCAGAGCTCACCCCTCGTATCCATCATTACCCACAGAACACAATGGTGCACATAACATTGTTCAAGAGACAACACTGAGGCTCCCGTCACACTTGTGCATTGTGCTAATGTGCCGTTTACTTTGCGTTGAGTTTGCGTTTGCTGTTGCGTTGCGTTTGCTGTTGCGTTTGCTGTTGCGTTTGCTGTTGCGATGCATTTGCTGTTGCGTTGCGTTTGCTGTTGCGTTGCGTTTGTCATGCAACAGCATAGGGATACCCATTCACTTGAAGAGAATAGCGCCGCCCTATGCTGTGGCCGTGTTATCTTACGAGCGGCGTGGTTGGCGGTTTGTCGTGCGTTGTGGCGGACGCTCACCTTCACATTTTTCCAGAATGTGGACGGTTTCTCCCAGTTCTAGAGTTAACCCTTGTGGCACCGATCCTCGGAAGCCGGATAAGACTGAGGGAGACAAAGAGAGAGTCATCAGCGACAATCAGCAATGAAATGACAATAAAGATTCAGCGTTCGGTATATTCTTATCACACATTTCTTTCTCGGCGCCGGGCGAATGTCAGCGCTCCGTGTGACCCCACCCCCCCTCGCCACCTTCCTACGGGATTGCTGCTCTGTACAGGCGGGGGGGGGGGGTGACATTATGGGAATATGTGGTGGGGCTCATTGTAACTCTGTGTCACTGCGCCGTGACATTGTAACAATCTGCAACACGCAAGGATACAATAATACATAATACTATACAATGATACAATAATACATAATACTATACAATGATACAATAATACATAATACTATACAATGATACAATAATACATAATACTATACAATGATACAATAATACATAATACTATACAATGATACAATAATACATAATACTATACAATGATACAATAATACATAATACTATACAATGATACAATAATACATAATACTATACAATGATACAATAATACATAATACTATACAATGATACAATAATACATAATACTACACAATGATACAATAATACATAATACTATACAATGATACAATAATACATAATACTATACAATGATACAATAATACATAATACTATACAATGATACAATAATACATAATACTATACAATGATACAATATTATTACTATATACATTAAAACCTTGGTTTGAGAGCGTTTTGCAAGACAAGCAAAATGTTTTATTAAATTTTGCCTTGATATACAAGCGATGTCTTGATATAAGAGCAGCATCATGTCACCACTGAGTATAAAAAAGGAGCCTCTAAGTGTAGCAATATGGTTACATTTAACCACTTAAGGACCGCCTCCTGCACATATACGTCGGCAGAATGGCACGGCTGGGCACAAGCACGTACCTGTACGTCCTCTTTAAGTGCCCAGCCGTGGGTCGCGGGCGCGCGCCCGTGGCGCATGCCCGCGACCCGGTCCGAAGCTCAGTGACCGCGACCGCTCAGCTTCCCCGTTCTTCACTGTGGCGCTGTCATTGATCGTGTGTTCCCATAATATAGGGAAACACGATCAATGACGTCCCCCTACAGTTAGAAACACAGATGAGGTCACACTTAACCCCTTCAGCGCCCCCCTAGTGGTTAACTCCCAAACTGAAATTGTCATTTTTTACAGTAAACAATGAATTTTTTTATGCATTTTTTGCTGTGAAAATGACAATGGTCCCAAAAATGTGTCAAAATTGTCCGAAGTGTCCGCCATAATGTCGCAGTCACGAAAAAAAAATCGCTGATCGCCGCCATTAGTAGTATAAAAATAATTTAAAAAATGCAATAAAACTATCCCCTATTTTGTAAACGCTATAAATTTTGCGCAAACCAATCGATAAACGCTAATTGCGATTTTTTTTTACCAAAAATAGGTAGAAGAATACGTATCGGCCTAAACTGAGGGAAACATTTTTTTTTATATATTTTTGGGGGATATTTATTACAGCAAAAAGTAAAAAATATTGCATTTTTTTCAAAATTGTCGCTCTATTTTTGTTTATAGCGCAAAAAATAAAAACCGCAGAGGTGATCAAACACCACCAAAAGAAAGCTCTATTTATGGGGGAAAAAGGACGGCAATTTTGTTATCTGACCCCCCCCCCCCCACCATGAGACAGTTTCATATTATGTGACCCCCATGAGACAGCCCTGTGTTCTGTGACCCCCATGAGACATTTTTATATTATGTGACCCCCATAGCTCTGTACTATGTGACCCCCATAATACAACCCTGTATTATGATCAATGACACCATGAGACTGCTCTGTATTATGATGGGTGACACCACGAGACTGCTCTGTATTATGATGGGTGACACCATGAGACTGCTCTGTATTATGATGGGTGACACCATGAGACTGCTCTGTATTATGATGGGTGACACCATGAGACTGCTCTGTATTATGATGAGTGACACCATGAGACTGCTCTGTATTATGATGGGTGACACCATGAGACTGCTCTGTATTATGATGGGTGACACCATGAGACTGCTCTGTATTATGATGGGTGACACCATGAGACTGCTCTGTATTATGATGGGTGACACCATGAGACTGCTCTGTATTATGATGGGTGACACCATGAGACAGCCCAAATGATGATCGGGCCCCATAGGAGAGCTCCATACTGTGACCCCCGCTCTGACTTGCCTCCAGTGCTATCAATAACCTGCAATCCAGGCGGCTGTCTGCAGGGAGTCTGTACACAGCCTTGTAAATGGACTGCGTCAGCTCCATCTCTCTTCCTCGGTGACACCCTGACTGCGAGTTCTCTCTCAATGCTGCAGTAGTAACCCCCTCACTGCCAGATCCGAGCCGCCGCCACCACCAGGGGGGGAGCGCTGCAAGCAAATCCACCCTCATCAAGACACAAAGAGGAGCAGATCACTACTCCCACCATGTACCTACTACAAGGAGGACACCCTTCCTCTAATCACCCTCCAGATACTACTGCCAGGACACCCCCATTACCCTCACCTACTACTGCCAGGACAACCCCATCACCCTCACCTACTGCCAGGACACCCCCATTACCCTCACCTACTACTACCAGGACACCCCCATTACCCTCACCTACTACTACCAGGACACCCCATTACCCTCACCTACTACTGCCTGGACAACCCCATTACACTCCACCTACTACTGCCAGGACACCCCCATTACCCTCACCTACTACTACCAGGACACCCCCATTACCCTCACCTACTACTACCAGGACACCCCCATTACCCTCACCTACTACTGCCTGGACAACCCCATTACACTCCACCTACTACTGCCAGGAAACCCCCATTACCCTCCAGCTACTACTGCCAGGAAACCCCCATTACACTCCACCTACTACTACCAGGACACCCCCATTACCCTCACCTACTACTGCCAGGACACCCCCATTACCCTCACCTACTACTGCCAGGACACCCCCATTACCCTCACCTACTACTACCAGGACACCCCCATTACCCTCACCTACTACTACCAGGACACCCCCATTACACTCCACCTACTACTACCAGGACACCCCCATTACCCTCACCTACTACTACCAGGACACCCCCATTACCCTCACCTACTACTACCAGGACAACCCCATCACCTACTACTGCCAGGAAACCCCCCTTCACTCTCTGCACCTACCAGCAGGACACCCCTACCCCAATCACCCTCTACCTACTACACCCCCATTACCCTTCACCTACTACTACCAGGACACCCCATTACTCTCCAGCTACTACTGCCAGGACACCCCCATTACCCTCCACCTACTACGGCCAGGACACCCCCATTACACTTCACCTACTACTGCCAAGACACCCCCATTACCCTCCAGCCACTACTACCAGGACACCCACATTACCCTTCGCCTACTACTTCCAGGACACCCCATTACCCTCCAGATACTACTGCCAGGACACCCCCACTACAGTCCACCTTCTACTGCCAGGACACCCCCATTATCCTCCACCTACTACTGCCAGGACACCCCCATTACCCCCCAACTACTACTGCCAGGACACCCCCATTACACTTCACCTACTACTGCCAGGACACCCCCATTACCTTCCACCTACTACTGCCAGAACACCCCCATCACACTCCACCTATTACCACCAGGACACCCACCCCCACATCACCCTCCACCTACTACCACCAGGACACCCACCCCCGCATCACCCTCCACCTACTACCGCCAGGACACCCACCCCCACCTACTACCACCAGGACACCCACCCCCGCATCACCCTCCACCTACTACCGCCATATATCAATGTTCTTTGCTTCCTCGAACTTTGATCTTTGGGTGACAACATTCCATCACTCAGAGCCCACTGAGGTTTTCTAAGGAGACCTAGATTATAACATCGGCGGAAGTGTGTAAGTGACAATCTGGAAACAGCCAATAAAAATCCTCCCTGCATTAAACTCTGTGATCTGGTGAAAGCGAAAGATTTGATTTTGGTTGCCATGGCAATTCTTTAATTTGACAATGGCGCTCAGCTCTCTGTACTTTGTGTTCGGGTTAAAGTTTAGACGTTCTTCGTGGAAAAAAATCCGCACAACAATTCCAGGTAAAAGAAAACGCGAATCGGATTTTTACACTGTTTTACGGGACGCAGCGATCCCGGCGTCCCCACCTTTATAGAAGGCAGCGCCGTTTTGCCTGGGTAGAGACGGAAATGAAAAAATATTTTGCCTTCTTCTGGATCCACAGTGGGTGTAACGTTCCATTTATTTATTTTTAATATTTTTTTATTTTTTCTTGCGCTGAAATGCACATCGAAACGCGTAAAACAATGCAGGAAAATTCAGACGCAAAGGTTGTAAAATCAATGGGCTGGGTCGCAGTGGGTTTAGATATGACTGCGTCAGCTGAGGTCGCCTGTTGTTAACCACTTCCCATCCGGGGCCAATTCTGGCACTTCGCTCCTACATGTAAAAATCATCATTTTGTTATTTATTTTTTAAATTATGTAGAACCCCCAAACATTATATATATGTTTTTTTTTTTTTAGTAGAGATCCTAGGGAATAAAATGGCGGCTGTTGCAACTTTTTATGTCACACAGTATTTGCGTAGTGATTTTTCAAACGCTTTTTTTTGGGGGGAAAACAAACTGTTTCATGAAAAACAAAACACTAAAGTCAGCCCAATTTTTTTGTATAATGTGAAAGAAAGATGATGTTACCTTCGCCTAAATAGATACCTAACATGTCACGCTTTAAAATTGCGCGCACTGATGGTATGGCGCCAAACTTTGCTACTTAAAAATCACTTTTTTTTTTACAGGTTACCTGTTTAGAGTTACAGAGGAGGTCTAGGGCTAGAATTATTGCTCTCGCTCTAACGTTCGCGGCGATACCTCACATGTGTGGTTTGAACGCCGTTTACATATGTGGGCGCGGCGTATGTATGCGTTCGCTTCTGTGTGCAAGCTCGTGGGGTCGGGGGCGCTTTAACATTTTAAAATATATATTATATTTGTTCTTTTTGCATTTATGTTTGAAACAGCAATAAAAAGTAATTAAATAAAATAGAAAAACATTCTAAAATGTATATTATATAAATATATAAGATTATATATATATATATATATATATATATATATATATATATATATATATATATATATATATATATATATATATATATATATATATATATATATATATATATACACATTTTAAAATGTTTTTTTTCTATTTTATTTAATTATTTTTTATTGCTGTTTCAAACATAAATACAAAAAGAACAAAAAAATAAATATATATATATATATATATTTTGTTCTTTTTAGTATTTATGTTTGAAACAGCAATAAAAAGTAATTAAATAAAATAGAAAATAAAAACATTTTAAAATGTATGTTATATAAATATATAAGATATTATATATATATATTTTTTCTTTTTGTATTTATGTTTGAAACAGCAATAAAAAGTAATTAAATAAAATAGAATTTTTTTTTTTAAATGTATATTATATAAATATATAAGATTTCCAAATTACGAATTTTTGAACTTCCAGAATTTCCCAAAAAAGCGAAGAAGCTAATAAAACGAAAATGAACGAATTTTTCGTCAGTGCACACTTCTACTGCATTAAACGCACATTTAAGAAAAACGCGCATCGAACGCAAGTGAGCGGATTGTCACTGACCTCAATGGCGCGGTGTGAATGGCGGTTATGAGGTCTGCATACGACCTGCTTTGGAGATGCGTTTTCGTTGCAGGCGAATCAAACCTTTTTGCGTCCTAATGCACGCGTTCCATCCGCGCCGCGTTCAAATATAAAAACGCCTGCATTGGACAGCAAGCCCCGTTCGCCCCGCACAATGGCGGCATACTTAGGCGACCATTCAGTCGGATTGCTGGAAACCAATGAAACGCTGGCAGAGCAACGGTTAATGGCTGGTTTGTTGCTAAGGATTCCAGCGCGCCTTTGCGTAATTATCTCTTCTGTCTTTTTTTTTTTTTTTTATCTCTTTCACTCTTCCGGAATTTCGCCCAGAAGAAAAAAAAAAAAAAAACAACATTTTTTGAACATG
This sequence comes from Rana temporaria, assembly GCF_905171775.1. NCBI lineage: Eukaryota > Metazoa > Chordata > Amphibia > Anura > Ranidae > Rana > Rana temporaria. Next base: position 4,855,738 of record NC_053495.1, on the reverse strand, counting down.
TGAATACCTTTTCGTGACGTTTCCCGTCTGATCCTTCGCTTTAAATTCATTTATACAAATTTAAAAGAAGGAGGCGAATCTTCAGAACCGCGCAAACAGTTTAACCGTTTCCCCGCCCGCAGGACGTCATATGACATCCTGGACTTTCAGTGAGGATACCTGAATGATGGGTGCAGCTACAGGCATCAGGAATTTTGGGGCCCCTTACGCAGCTTCAGGCATGGGCCCCCTGGTGGAGCAGAGAACCGAGGGGGGTTTGGCACCACAAATTGAGAACTAGGGGGTGCCGCCACGAATTGAGAAGCGACGTACAAAAAAATAAAATATATATATATTGAAAAAAAAAGGGGGGTTGCCATCCGGGCCCATTATACATCGGGGGGGGGGGGGGGGGCTTTGGGTGCTGATGAACAAAAAATAATAAATAAAAAATAAATAAATAAGTAAAAAAAAACATTTAAAAATAAAAATAAAAAAATAAAAATAGGGGGTTGCCATCCGGGCCTCCGGGGCCCACCGGGCCCCTTACAGGCTTTGGGTGCTGACAAAAAATAAATAAATAAAAAATAAATAAATACGTAAAAAAAAACATAAGAAAAGAAAATAAGGGGGTTGCCATCCGGGTCCCTTATAGGTCAGGGGGAGGGGGCTTTGGGTGCTGACAAACATAAAAAACATATATATATATATATATATATATATTTTTAATTATTAAATAAATAGGGGGTTGCCATCCGGGCCCCTGGGGACCCCCCGGGCCCCTTAAAGGTGTACTGCCTGTACCCCCCCCCCCTGATGGCGGCCCTGCAGGCATCATTCAGATATCTTCATTTTCAGCCGGCGATTCTGCGCACCATAAGAACGATCATAGCGGCAGTTTCGCCGCTTGATCGTTCTTATAGGTGACTGGAGGGGACGCCCCCCCCTCCCGCCGCCAGCCGGTGCTTCTCTGGGATTTCCCGTGCCATCGGGGACCCAGATAAACGCTCGGCCGGCGCCGGATGGGAAGCGTAGATGTTCACCGGTCATCTCTATAAACGTCGGAAGGCCCGGGCACGACGTTATGACATCACGCCCGGGTACGCAGAAGTAAACAAAGCCGTGATCGCGGCTGTCAGCATGAGATCGGTGAATTTTTTTCCCTGATCTCATGCTTTCCAGCCTGGAGGCTGGCCATAAAGAGGACCTGTCACTAACAATTCCTATTACAAGGGATGTTTACATCCCTTGCTCTAGACCTCCTCTGTAACTCTAAACGGGTAACATGTAAAAAAAAAAATAAAAAAAAATTAAGCGTCGCCTATGGAGATTTTTAAGTACTGAAGTTTGGCGCGCATTCCACGAACGCGCGCAATTTTGAAGCGTGACATGTTAGGCATCTATTTACGGGATGTAACCTCATGTTTCACATTGTGCAAAAAAATTGGGCTAACTTTACCGTTTTGTTTATTTTTTAATTCATGAAAGCGTTTGATGCATGAAAGCGTTTGAACAATTATTGCGCAAATACCGTGCGAGATAAAAAGTTGCAATGACCGCCATTTTATTCCCTGGGGTGTCTGCTAAAAAAAAACCATATATAATGTTTGGGGGGTTCTGAGTAATTTTCAAGCAAATGATTTTTACATGTAGGAGAGAAGTGTCGGAATAGACTTGTTATGGAAGTGGTTAATGGCGGTTACAAAGGCGGCGCAGCGTACGGGAAAAGAAGCGTTCCTAAAAAAAGACTCGGAATCTGAGAAGTGTGTTGTGTGAAGTCTCTTTATCTCTTTATCGCAAATGTGTCCTTGGTGGAGAGAAGAAACGTGAGAGGCTGCAGCCCACTGAACACCCCATTACACGTGTGCACAACGACGCCCACACAGCCGGCGACGCACTCTGCCGCTGCATCCGAGAGTCAGGCGCTGCCAAGGAAGAGACAGATTGTTCAGGAAGGGTTGGAGCGTAAGAGAGAGATTTTATGTGCACTCGGGTCATACGATCCACACGATCAAACGCTACAGACCGGGAGGAACCACAAGTCTCAGCATGCCACGACGCATTGAGAAAAAATGTTAGTCTTACACACGATCGGAAATTCCGTCAAGAAAAGTTTGGCGTGAGCTTTTGGTCGGAAATTCCGACCGTGTGTAGGCTCCATCGGACTTTCGCTGTCTGAATTTCCGCCAACAAAAGACTGAAAAGCAGGTTCTCAATTTTTCAGACGGGAAAAAATTCCGATCGGAAATTCCGATCGTCTGTAGCAATTCCGACGCGCTTAATTTCCGACGCATGCATGAAAGCATTGAACTTAATTTTTCTCGGCTCGTCGTAGTGTTGTAACATCGCCGCGTTCTTGGCAGTCGGAATTCGGTGCTTGTATGCCAACCATTTTTCTCGGCTCGTCGTAGTGTTGTAACATCGCCGCGTTCTTGGCGGTCGGAATTCGACGCGGCCGCAAGCTTGAGCCAAAATTCCGTCTGAAAAAAAAATCCACGGTTTTCTTGTCGGAATTTACGATCGCGTGTGTACGCGGCGTTAGTCCCATTTTTAGTCTTCTGCAATCGTTTTAGTTTTATGCCGAGTACACACGATCGGAAAATCCAACAAGAAAACCGGGGATATTATTTTTTTTGACGGAATGTTGGCTCAAACTTGTGTTGCACCAAATTCCGAACGTCCAGAACGCGGGTGACGTACAACACTACGACGAGCCGAGAAAAATGGTTGGCATACAAGATGGTATCCGAGGCCAGCTTGACTTTTTCTGGCGATCGCCAGCAGAACCGGGGCAGGGTTATCTAGTGCCCAGGGCAAGGACCCAGAATTGCACCCACCACTATTAATTCATGGTGTACAATGGGTGTACCACCCTGCGTCTGTTTTTGCCCCTGCACTTCACTGCGCCCGGGGCAACAGTCCCTCCTGCCCCCCCCCCCCTTTGCCCTGATTGTCCGGTTGGCCGTCCAATGCCTGTGAATTTCCTCTCATTGGTGCCCCAGATCTCCATCCACAGTGATGTTTTTTTTTTTTTTCGCTCCGTGTCACAGGAGAAGGTCTCTCGCGTTTCCTCCCCGCTCCCCGATCCCCGCTCCCCGCTCCACGCCCGGACATTATTCTGTCTGAATGCTCCCAGCGACAAGAGAGCCGTTTCCGGATAATTTGCCGTATTACCGCCAAAGTGGCCGAAGCCGGGGCAGGTCCCCATTGGCTCCGCGCTCTGGAGCTCTGCGATACGAGTTTTTTTCCGTGAATTAAGGTCAGACACAGCCCCGGAGAAGGCTGAGGAGAGGGGGGGAGGGGTGGGGAGTCGTTTGGATGAAGGATTATTTAATGCTGATTTGATTATAACAATCATTCCTGCACAGAGGCCTAATGCCGCAATGGAGGTCCCCGGCGCGGAGGGAGGGGGGGCAGGCTTCATCCCGGGGCCTGCGCCGTCACCCCGGCGGTCTCTGCGTCGGAGGAGGTTGGAGACACCAGCAGCAGCAACATATAGAAAAACCAGCAGGATTGTTTATTTCCCCGCTCTAATGACCTCTGTGCTGGCTCAGCAAGTCCACAGCTGCTCTGTTAACCAGTTCTGAGCGGGAGCCAAGCCCCCCCCGGGGGGGGGGGGGGGAATAAGAGGTTATTCCGGAGAAAATCCCTCCGTCAGCACCGGAGACATGGATGCCCTTCATGTGATTTATCAGAAAAAGCAGCAAAGTGCCAATGTATGGAGAGAGCTGGAAGTCAGGAGGTTACCTGCCAGCTTGGGACCTCACTAAGAAACTACAAGTCTCAACATACCCCCCCCCCCCCCCCCATTAGCCGGGAGGATGATCGTCCCTGTAGGCCAGTGGTGGTCAACTTTCATGATATGACCGGGAGGGTCTCACCTCCAGCCCCTGACATCACCAACATAATGTTCAGCGTCAGAGACCATGGGCGTGATACAAGAGATGGTCAGAGACCATGGGCATGATACAAGAGATGGTCGGAGACCATGGGCATGATACAAGAGATGGTCAGAGACCATGGGCATGATACAAGAGATGAGCACGATACAAGAGATGGTCAAAGACCATGGGTGTGATATAAAAGATGGTCAGAGACCATGGGCATGATACAAGAGGTGGTCAGAGACCATGGGCGTGATACAAGAGGTGGTCAGAGACCATGGGCATGATACAAGAGATGTTTAGAGACCATGGGCATGATACAAGAAATGGTCACAGACCACAGGCATGATACAAGAGATGGGCATGAGACAAGAGATGGGTATGATACAAGAGATGGGTATGATATAAGAGATGGTCAGAGACCATGGGCATGATACAAGAGATGGTCAGAGACCATGGCCATGATACAAGAGATGGGCATGAGACAAGAGATGGGTATGATATAAGAGATGGTCGGAGACCATGGGCATGATACAAGAGATGGTCAGAGACCATGGCCATGATACAAGAGATGGGCATGATACAAGAAATGGTCAGAGACCATGGGCATGATACAAGAGATGGTCAGAGACCATGGGCATGATACAAGAGATGGTCAGAGACCATGGGCATGATACAAGAGATGAGCAAGATACAAGAGGTGCTCAGAGACCATGGGCATGATACAAGAGATGGTTAGAGACCATGGGCATGATACAAGAGATGGACATGATACAAGAGGTGCTCAGAGACTGCAGACGTCCTTTAGGGACTGGTTGGAGACTGGAGACATGCTACAGGAGATGGGAAGAGACTGCACACAAGGGGCCTACAGGGTCTACAGGGACCTTAAAGCCCTAACGAAAAGTGCCAAAGGGCCACATGTGGCTCCTGGGCTGTAGATTGGGCACCAGGGATATAGTCAACTATGGGCATGATACAAGACATGGTCAGAGACTGCAGACATTCTACTGGAGATGGTCAGAGACTGCAAACATGCTGCAAGCAGCCTACAGGGGCCCCAAGGGCTGAACAAAAAAGTGCTAAAGAGCCACAGTTTGGGCACCAGGGCTGTAGGCCCCTCAGTAATAGAGATGAAGGTTGCCCATTGCTATGAAGATGACGGATTTGGCCCGGCAGAGAATAACACATGGGATTGGGTGTTGGGGGGGTTGGCGCGGTTCCCAGTCCACCCGTTCAGTTTCGGGGCTGTGCAGAGGTAGGATGGGTTGGCAGACTATAGAGAGAAGGAGAAATCTGTAAATAAGAATGGAGAGGAGGGGAGAGAAAGGACGAGGGAGACGGAGGAGGGGGGCTGCCTGTGCCGCTCGGTGTGCTGTAGTAGTACAAGTCCCAGCAGGTCAGCTGACCCAATAAGCGGAACATACGGCGGGGGTATCAGTGGACTTTAGCCGTCTCTGGAGCTCTTGGTTTGCTCAAAGCTTTCAGCACAGATTAGCCTAATTAGATCCTCTTTACAACAAAGACGCCTTCCCTCCCCCCACCGGCATTAGGAACCGTCCCAACTCCTTCCATTCTTCCCGGGAAACGATCTCTGCTGGGGGGGACACCGTGAGAAAACAATCACCGAAGGCGGATCCGAGGGGCGACCGCAAAACTTTTCATAGCTCAGAATCACCCCCCTATATATACACCCCACCGCTCAGAATCACCCCCCTATATATACACCCCACCGCTCAGAAGCACCCCCTATATATACACCCCACCGCTCAGGATCACCCCCTTATATATACACCCCACCGCTCAGAATCACCCCCCTATATATACACCCCACCGCTCAGGATCACCCCCTTATATATACACCCCACCGCTCAGAATCACCCCCCTATATATACACCCCACCGCTCAGAATCACCCCCTATATATACACCCCACCGCTCAGAATCACCCCCCTCTATATACACCCCACCGCTCAGTATCACCCCCCTATATATACACCCCACCGCTCAGAATCACCCCCCCCCCTATATATACACCCCACCGCTCAGAATCACCCCCCTATATATACACCCCATCGCTCGGAATCACCCCCTATATATACACCCCACCGCTCAGAATCACCCCCCTATATACAGTGGGGTGATTCTGAGCGGTGGGGTGTATATATAGGGGGGGGGTGATTCTGACCCCCCTATATATACACCCCACCGTTCAGAATCACCCCCTATATATACACCCCACCGCTCAGAATCACCCCCTATATATACACCCCACCGTTCAGAATCACCCCCCCTATATATACACCCCACCGCTCAGAATCACCCCCCCCCCTATATATACACCCCACCGTTCAGAATCACCCCCCTATATATACACCCCACCGCTCAGAAGCACCCCCTATATATACACCCCACCGCTCAGAATCACCCCCCTATATATACACCCCACCGCTCAGAATCACCCCCCTCTATATACACCCCACCGCTCAGAATCACCCCCCTATATATACACACCACCGCTCAGAATCACCCCCTATATATACACCCCACCGCTCAGAATCACCCCCTATATATACACCCCACCGCTCAGAATCACCCCCCTATATATACACCCCACCGCTCAGAATCACCCCCTATATATACACCCCACCGCTCAGAGTCACCCCCCTATATATACACCCCACCGCTCAGAATCACCCCCTATATATACACCCCACCGCTCAGAATCACCCCCTATATATACACCCCACAGTTTTTGATTCGCTCCTCTCCTGAAAGTCTCTCATCTCAGATCCTCAGGAAGTCTCTCCTAAGTGTTTTCTCACAAACTCTTTATTAATCTTCGGCGGATGAATAGAAGTTGATTAATCTGCGGCGTCTCATCTTTCAGCAATAAATGCAGCAAAGCAAGTCATTAGATGGCAGACTAATTAGTATGCATTTATGTTAATTATGAAGATAGAAACCCGCATGAAGCCCACCCCTATCTCTGGTCACAGTCTTCAAGACAAACCCGTCCTGACAATGCCAAGCCATGCCAATGCCACGTCCACCAATGGCTCCACGTCTCTAATCACCCGGCTGTGTCCTCATATTATCCTCTGTGTAGAAGCACTCAGACTTAGGGGTGAGAAGGAGAAAATACTAGGGGAGAGATAATAGGAGGGGGCAAGTACCGGGAGGGGGGTAGTAATAGAAAAGGAATAGTACTAAAAGGGAGATTTTACTAGGAGAGGGCCATTACTATGGAGAGGGCCAGTACTAGGAGAGGGATACTACTAGGAGAGGGATAGTACTAGGAGAGGGATAGTACTAGGAGAGGGTCAGTACTAGGAGAGGGATACTACTAGGAGAGCGATAGTACTAGGAGAGGGATACTACTAGGAGAGGGCCAGTACTAGGAGAGGGATACTACTAGGAGAGGGTCAGTACTAGGAGAGGGATACTACTAGGAGAGGGTCAGTACTAGGAGAGGGATACTACTAGGAGAGGGATACTACTAGGAGAGGGCCAGTACTAGGAGAGGGATACTACTAGGAGAGGGCCAGTACTAGGCGAGGCATACTACTAGGAGAGGGAGAGTACTAGGTGAAGGCCAGCACTGGGACAGGGCCAGTACTAGGTGAGGGCCAGGCCAGTGTTAGGGGAAGGTCAGTACTAGTAGAAGGCTAGTACTAGGCGAGTGCCACTACTAGTCAGTACTAGTAGAAGGTCAGAACTAGTAGAGGGCTAGTACTAGGCGAGGGCCAGTATTAGGAGAGGGTCAGTAATAGGAAAGGGATACTACTAAGTGAGGTCCAGTACTAGGAGAAGACTAATATTGGTATAAAGATGAGGGATGGACAGCCGCACTCCAAACCAAACGGGTTGTCTTTATTCAAATCAACAGCAAGAACACAGCAGATCACAGCAATAGGAACAGGAGAATACCGACGTTTCGCACTGGCTTCAGTGCTTATTCATGGCTGAATGAATGAGCCATGAATAAGCACTGAAGCCAGTGCGAAACGTCGGTATTCTCCTGTTCCTATTGCTGTGATCTGCTGTGTTCTTGCTGTTGATTTGAATAAAGACAACCCGTTTGGTTTGGAGTGCGGCTGTCCATCCCTCATCTTTATACCAATATTTGCCTTAGTGCATTGCCTGCACCCTTGGAGTCCTATATTTGTGAAACGACCCTACAATAGACCTACCTTGAGCGGTGATCTTCTCTCTCACTAGGAGAAGACTAGTACTGGGAGCGGGCCAATACTAGGAGCCAATCAGGGCTAGCGGTGGGGAGGTGACCAAGCAACAGTGCCTAACTACAGCAGAGAGGGTCAGTACTAGAAGAGGGCCAGTACTAGGATATAGCTAATACTAGGAGAGGGCCAGTACTAGGATAGGGCCAGTACTAGAAGAGTGCTAATACTATAAAAGGGCTGGTACTTGGGGGGGGGGGGCTAGTACTAGGACAGGGCCAGTATTAGGTGAGGGCTAGTACTAGGACAGGGCCAGTATTAGGTGAGGGCCAGTACTAGGAGAAGGCCACTATTAGGACAGGGACAGACCAGTGCTAGGAGAAGGTCAATACTAGGAGATGTCCAATACTAGGAAAGGGTCAGTACTAGTAGAGGGCTAGTACTAGGCTAGGGACGGTACTAGGAGAGTGTCAGTAATAGGAGAGGCATAATACTAAGTGAGGGACAGTATTTGTTGTGGGCCAGACCAGCACTAGTAGAAGGTCAGTACTAGAAGAGGGCCAGTACTAGGAAGGGGTCAGTAATAGTAGAGAGCTAGTACTAGGAGAGGGTCAGTAATAGTAGAGAGCTAGTACTAGGAGAGGGTCAGTAATAGTAGAGAGCTAGTACTAGGAGAGGGTCAGTAATAGGATAATAGGAGAGGGATACTACTAGGAGAGGGCTAGTACTAGAAGAAGGCAAGTAGGAGAGGGCCAGTACTAGGAGCCAATCAAGGCTGGGGTCAGGGAGGTGACCAAGCTACAGTGCCTAACTGCAGCAGATGAGGACCAGTACTAGACGAGGACCAGTACTAGATGAGGACCAGTACTAGATGAGGACCAGTACTAGGGGAGGACCAGTACAAGGGGAGGACCAGTACTAGATGAGGACCAATACTAGAGGAGGACCAGTACTAGATGAGGACCAGTACTGGATGAGGACCAGTACTAGGGGAGGACCAGTACTAGATGAGGACCAGAACTAGATGAGGACCAATACTAGATGAGGACCAGTACTAGATGAGGACTAGTACTAGGGGAGGACCAGTACTAGACGAGGACCAGTACTAGATGAGGACCAGTACTAGATGAGGACCATTACTAGATGAGGACCAGTACTAGATGAGGACCAGAACTAGATGAGGACCAATACTAGATGAGGACCAGTACTAGATGAGGACCAGTACTAGGGGAGGACCAGTACTAGATGAGGACCAGTACTAGGTGAGGACCAGTACTAGATGAGGACCAGTACTAGATGAGGACCAGTACTAGATGAGGACCAGTACTAGGTGAGGACCAGTACTATATGAGGACCAGTACTAGGGGAGGACCAGTACTAGATGAGGACCAGTACTAGATGAGGACCAGTACTAGATGAGGACCAGTACTAGGGGAGGACCAGTACTAGGGGAGGACCAGTACTAGGGGAGGACCAGTACTAGATGAGGACCAGTACTAGATGAGGACCAGTACTAGGGGAGGATCGGTACTAAGAGAGGACCAGTACTAGGAAAGGGCCAGTACTAAGAGAGGGCCAGTACTAGACGAGGACCAGTACTAGAGGAGGATCGGTACTAAGAGAGGGCTAGTACTAGGAGAGAGTTGATACTAGGAGGAAGCTAGTACTAAGTGACGGCCAGTACTAGGAGCCAATCAGGGATGGGGTCAGGGATGGGGTCAGGGAGGTGGCCGCACTACATTGCGTAACTGCAGCAGAAAAAAGGTGAGGTTTCCAGCCTGTATATGTATTTCCAATGTGTAATAAGCTGATTGCCCGGGGTTTAGCTTTAAATGAAATTCTAATATCTTGGCATTTATATGTCATTGTAAAACTGACGCGTTTTGATCCACCTTATCCTTAGTCACAGTGTATAAATAGTCCTCTATGACTAAGGACACGTTTGATGGATATGAATAAGTATTTCTTATGCTGAATCAGTTTAAATAAAGTTAGGTGAAGAAGTTAGCTACGACGGCCCGGATTCACAGAGAGCGGGCGCACATTACGCGGCCCGTAGCGCAAACCAATGTACGCTACGCTGACGCAGCAAAGAGAGGCAAGCATGCAATTCAGAAAGCCAGTGCTCCCAATGCTGCGTCGGCGTGGTGTAGGTTTCTAAGGCGGAGGTGGAAATGGGCGTGCACCATGCAAACCCATGCAAATGATGGGCCGAGCGCCAGACAAGTACGTTTAACGAACTGCGCATGCGCCGTGACTTGGACGCATCCCACTGCGCCTGCTCACAACCACGTCGGAACAACTGCCTAAGATACGCCGGATCACCGCCTACGCCGTGAACGTAACCTACGCCCAGCCAGACACACGTCCAACGTAAAATACGCCGGCTTGTGTTCCCTGGTGCAGACCTGAGCATGTCTGCTGCCGGGTTGCACCTCCTTTATGGGGAATAACTTTACGCCGGACGTACAACTTACGCCGCACATCGCGTAGCCTGCGTCAGGCGCACGTACGTCCGTGAATCGCCGTATTTTTATTTCGGAAAGCAGCCACAGCCTGAGTAGTAAAGGCTTTCCGCTGCAGAGAAAGACCCTTGCTCTCTCTGTGTGGAAGCAGTGGTCTCTCTGCAGAGATCTGACATTATCCCTAAGTAATACTTAAAGCTTTGCAATCAGCAAAGCTCATACTCCTTGCTGATAGGAGAGCTCTGGCTCAGCGGGGGTCATGCTGCAGAGAGACCACTGCTTCCACTCAGAGAACAAGAAGAGTCCTTCTCAGCAGCATGCTGGAAGAGGACAGGCTTTTCTACTTGGGCTGTGGCTGTAAAAAAACGTTGTATATATTTTGATTTGTTCACTCGGATTGTATTTAGGGAGTTTAGACGAGAGATCTCTAAAGTGTGGCCCAGGAGCTGCATGTGGTCATTTGCTTGTCTTTATCCAGACAGACACCAATGATGGGACACTATTCCTCCCACTGACACCAATGATGGGACAATATTCCTCCCACTGACACCAATGATGGGACACTATTCCTCCCACTGACACCAATGATGGGACACTATTCCTCCCACTGACACCAATGATGGGACACTATTCCTCCCACTGATACCAATGATGGGACACTATTCCTCCCACTGACACCAATGATGGGGCACTATTCCTCCCACTGACACCAATGATGGGACACTATTCCTCCCACTGACACCAATGATGGGACACTATTCCTCCCACTGATACCAATGATGGGACACTATTCCTCCCACTGACACCAATGATGGGTCACTATTCCTCCCACTGATACCAATGATGGGACACTATTCCTCCCACTGACACCAATGATGGGTCACTATTCCTCCCACTGACACCAATGATGGGACACTATTCCTCCCACTGACACCAATGATGGGACACTATTCCTCCCACTGACACCAATGATGGGACACTATTCCTCCCACTGACACCAATGATGGGACACTATTCATCCCACTGACACCAATGATGGGACACTATTCCTCCCACTGACACCAATGATGGGACACTATTCCTCCCACTGACACCAATGATGGGGCACCATTCTTCCTTCTGACACCAGGTGATGGGGCACTATTCCTCCCACTGACACCAATGATGGGACACTATTCTTCCTTCTGACACCAGGTGATGGGGCACTATTCCTCCCACTGACACCAACAATGGGGCATTTTCCCAGTGGCCACAGTCTGGGCCCCCGAAAGCCTGAAGGACAGTAAATTGGGTTTAACAAGAAGCTGCAAAATGTGAGATGTAAAGAAAGCGACAACCCAACGCACTCTTTGGCCCCTATTTCTGTCACGTGTCACACGATTTGCGATCGATCTGACATTTAATGGCTTGTGAACTATTCGAAGCGTCACAGGCTGACGCGAAACGACCACACAAGAAAAAATCCCTTCGTAAAGCATTAAGGACGCGGTAAACGTTGGCGACATAAATATCACCGGATGTATCAAAGTGTTGAGGTCCTCGGAGTTCACAACGCGGGTCAGAAGAGCCTTGTGGGTGGGGTTACGATGTACAAAGCGGAACGCGTCAGCTGTAAGACGAGTCGCTTCAATGTCAATGTTCCAGTTGTGGAAGATGACGGGTTATCTCGGGATGGGATGTGGTGACCTCAGTCCCGGGGGGAGGAGGTCATCTACGCGTTTTAGCGACATATTGGTCTGTCGATGTCTTTCAGCCAGGAAACACAAAGAGAGAAGCAATGTCAGAAAGCCAGAACCTCTTCTGGGAAGATGTGTGACTGCCTGGAGCCCGAGGGACCGCCGCCGCCGTGCCCGGATACTTCCTGTCAGAGCGAGACAGACCGCGCGTAAGTGGAGCACCGCGCTAATATTAGCACAGATCTCAGCAGGAGGAAAATTACGTTCATCAGCCGGCAATAACCTGGGGAACCGACTCTGATGTGTGAGGGGGCAGGCCGGCCAACGCTCACGTAACTGAGCGAATCCCGCGAGACATCAGATCGGCCATTTTCTAAATTCAACCGTTACACAAGATCGTCCCCCCCGAAGAATCCGAATCCACCGCACGGCGAAGATTCATTTCCAACAACGACGTGTGCGATGCGGTGCAACCAACCAACAGACATGAATTCCACCAAAGACCAATGTGTGGTACGTGCATCCACCATGACCAACCACTGGAGAGGACCGAAGAACCCGATCATCATACAACTCCAGAACACTACACCCCCCAACATGACCAATCACTGGACAGGACCGAAGAACCCGATCATCATACAACTCCAGAACACTACACCCCCAACATGGCCAATCACTGGACAGGACCGAAGAACCCGATCATCATACAACTCTAGAACACTACACCCCCCAACATGACCAACCACTGGACAGGACCGAAGAACCCGATCATCATACAACTCTACACCTCCAACATGACCAACCACTGGACAGGACCGAAGAACCCGATCATCATACATCTCCAGAACACTACACCCCCAACATGACCAACCACTGGACAGGACCGAAAAACCCGATCATCATACAACGCTAGAACACTACACCCCCAACATGACCAACCACTGGACAGGACCGAAAAACCCGATCATCATACAACGCTAGAACACTACACCCCCAACATGACCAACCACTGGACAGGACCGAAGAACCCGATCATCATACATCTCCAAAACACTACACCTCCCAACATGACCAATCACTGGACAGGATCGAAGAACCCGATCATCATACAACTCTACACCTCCAACATGACCAACCACTGGACAGGACCAAAGAACCCGATCATCATACAACTCTAGAACACTACACCCCCAACATGACCAACCACAGGACAGGACCGAAGAACCCGATCATCATACATCTCCAGAACACTACACCCCCAACATGACCAACCACTGGACAGGACCGAAGAACCCGATCATCATACAACTCTAGAACACTACACCCCCAACATGACCAACCACTGGACAGGACCGAAAAACCCGATCATCATACAACGCTAGAACACTACACCCCCAACATGACCAACCACAGGACAGGACCGAAGAACCCGATCATCATACAACTCTAGAACACTACACCCCCCAACATGACCAACCACTGGACAGGACCGAAGAACCCGATCATCATACAACGCTAGAACACTACACCCCCAACATGACCAACCACTGGACAGGACCGAAAAACCCGATCATCATACAACGCTAGAACACTACACCCCCCAACATGACCAACCACTGGACAGGACCGAAGAACCCGATCATCTTACAACTCTAGAAAACTACACCCCCAACATGGCCAACCACTGGACAGGACCGAAGAACCCGATCATCATACAACTCTAGAACACTACACCCCCAACATGACCGACCACTGGACAGGACCGAAGAACCCGATCATCATACAACTCTAGAACACTACACCCCCCAACATGACCAACCACTGGACAGGACCGAAGAACCCGATCATCTTACAACTCTAGAAAACTACACCCCCAACATGGCCAACCACTGGACAGGACCGAAGAACCCGATCATCATACAACTCTAGAACACTACACCCCCAACATGACCGACCACTGGACAGGACCGAAGAACCCGATCATCATACAACTCCAGAACACTACACCCCCAACATGGCCAACCACTGGACAGGACCGAAGAACCCGATCATCTTACAACTCTAGAAAACTACACCCCCAACATGGCCAACCACTGGACAGGACCGAAGAACCCGATCATCATACAACGCTAGAACACTACACCCCCCAACATGGCCAACCACTGGACAGGACCGAAGAACCCGATCATCATACAACGCTAGAACACTACACCCCCAACATGACCAACCACTGGACAGGACATGTACACCCAACGTGGCCGACCGTAGAACCCGCTCATCATACAACACTAGAACACTACACCCCCAACATGACCAACCACTGGACAGGCCCGAAGAACCCGATCATCATAAAACTCTAGAACACTACACCCCCAACATGGCCGACCACTGATCGGGACCGAAGAACCCGATCATCATACAACTCTAGAACACTACACCCCCCAACATGACCAACCACTGGACAGGACATGTACACCCAACGTGGCCGACCAAAGAACCCGTTTATCATACAACTCTAGAACACTACACCCCCAACATGACCAACCACTGGACAGGACCGAAGAACCCAATCATCATACAACTCTAGAACACTACACCGCCAACATGACCAACCACTGGACAGGACCGAAGAACCCAATCATCATACAACTCTAGAACACTACACCCCCCAACATGACCAACCACTGGACAGGACCGAAGAACCCGATCATCATACAACTCTAGAACACTACACCGCCAACATGACCAACCACTGGACAGGACATGTACACCCAACGTGGCCGACCGTAGAACCCGCTCATCATACAACACTAGAACACTACACCCCCAACATGACCAACCACTGGACAGGACCGAAGAACCCGATCATCATAAAACTCTAGAACACTACACCCCCAACATGACCGACCACTGATCGGGACCGAAGAACCCGATCATCATACAACTCTAGAACACTACACCCCCAACATGACCAACCCGATCATCATACAACTCTAGAACACTACACCCCCCAACATGACCAACCACTGGACAGGACCGAAGAACCCGATCATCATACAACTCCAGAACACTACACCCCCAACATGGCCAACCACTGGACAGGACCGAAGAACCCGATCATCATACAATTCTAGAACACTACACCCCCAACATGACCAACCACTGGACAGGACCGAAGAACCCGATCATCATACAATTCTAGAACACTACACCCCCAACATGACCAACCACTGGACAGGACCGAAGAACCCGATCATCATACAACTCTATTACACTCTATACATAAAACACTCCCCCCCCCCCCCCCCAACCTGGCCGACCCAAGGACAGGACCATAATACCATTCCATTACACTCTATTCATAGAACACTACACCCCCCAACATGGCTGACCACTGGACACAATTGTAATACAACTCTATTACACTCTACACTTGACCCACCATTGTACAGGACATGTACACCCAACATTGCCGACCATAGAACCCGATCATCATACAACTCTATTACACTCTATACATAGAACACTACACCCCCCAACATGGCCGACCACTGGACACCATCATAATACCATTCCATTACACTCTATACATAGAACACTACACCCCCCAACATGGCCGACCACTGGACATCATCATCATAGTACAACTCTATTACACTCTATACATAGAACCAGTGACATCCTGAGCTCAATAATTTTTTTTTGGGGGGGGGGGGGGGGCGGCAGCAAACCCCCCCGCCCCCCCCGCAGGAGACAAGGGGAACACTGGGAACCCCCCCGGGAGACGTATGGCCTCTTTACCTTAGGGGGCCTGTGACCTACCCGGGATGACTCCTCCCTCCCCTCCTCACCCCTCCCCTGTCCGAGTCGGGGAGTGCTGGATGGTTGAGCTGCTGTGGGTGAGCCATCCCTGGTGCCTCAGGCTCCAATCACGTGCTTAAACCCCCCCCCCAATTGGAATCCATGCGTCCGGCGCCCTGCATGTAGATCAGGTGGCCGAATAGGATGGGGGGGGGCGGCACCCGTGCGCCCCTAACGGACGGGCCGCCACGGCAAAGAACACTACACCCCCCAACATGACCCCCCACGGGACCTTTTTTATTTTTTACTAATAGAGATATTAACGATGAAGGAAACGCTGGGTTTACAATGGCTCTGCAGATTTCTGTCCGTTTGTATGAAGTTAGGGCCCCTGTGGGCTGCTCCGGGGGCCCCAGCTGGCCGATGCCCAAAGCACTTAGTGCACAAGTGTCTGAGATAACGATGTTTGTCACAGGATGGATGCAGTAATGGAGGAGGTGAAGGGCATTAAGTAATATAAGCCGGAGGAGGGGAGGGCGAGCTTCCTGTTCAGGGGTAACATTTCCAATCGATCGATAATCGTCTTCACAGCCAGACCTGAGCCGCAGAACATGCCAAACGCACCAAATACAAACTCCGGGAGGCCGGAACTCCAAAAACCCGACGCAGGAAGAACGTTCTGTAATAACCGCAGGAAATCTCAGACTACCTCTATGAGAAACCTCCGATGGAAGCTGCCATTCTCCGTCTCCCAAAGTAGCATTGTTTATAAACATTTGTCAGGCAAGAGATAGAGAGATACAAAGTAACAATATTTATAAACATTGTTCAGACAGGAGATAGAGATACAAAGTAACATTGTTTATAAACATTTGTCAGGCAAGAGATAGAGAGATACAAAGTAACAATATTTATAAACATTGTTCAGACAGGAGATAGAGATACAAAGTAACATTGTTTATAAACATTGGGGTAGATTCACGTAGCTGCGCTTTAGCTTACGGCCGTGCAGCGTATCGTATTTACGCTACGCCGCCGCAACTTACAGGAGCAAGTGCTGTATTCACAAAGCACTCGCTCTTCCGTAAGTGGCGGCGGCGTAGCGTAAATGGGGCCGGCGTAAGCGCGCGTAATTCAAATGTGGAAGGGGGGGCCGTGTTTTATGTAAATGTATGATGACCCGACGTGATTGACGTCGTCCGTGTACATATCCCAGTGTGCATTGCTTCCAAGTACGGCGCAACAACGTATTGGTTTCGACGTGAACGTAAATTACGTCCAGCCCTATTTGCGAACGACTTACGCAAACGACGTAAAAAATTTAAATTTCGACGCGGGAACGACGTCCATACTTAACATTGGCTGCGCCTCCTAATAGCAGAAACAACCTTACGCCGAAAAAGCCTAACGTAAACAATGTAAATAAATTGCGCCGGGCGTACGTACGTTTGTGAATCGGCGTAACTAGGTAATTTGCATACTCTACGCCGACAACAACGGAAGCGCCACCTAGCGGCCAGCGTAAGAATGCACCCTAAGATACGACGGCGTAATAGACTTATGCCAGTCATATCTTAGGCTAATGTCGGCGTATCGAGCTTTCTGAATACAGAAAGTAGATACGCCGGCGCAGCTTTGGAATTACGCGGCGTATCTATGGATACGCCGGCGTAATTCTTTCCTGAATCTACCCCATTGTTTACAAAGGAGACATAGAGATACAAGGTAATGCTGTTTATAAACATTGTTGAGATAGGAGATAGAAAGTTCCAAATTATCGTTGAGATGGGATATAGAGAGATAAATAGTAAGAATATTTATAAACATTGTTAAGACGGGAGATAGAGAGATACAAAGTAACAATATTTTTAAACATTGTTAAGACTGGAGATAGAGAGATACAAAGTAGCATTGTTTATAAACATTGTTCAGACATAAGACATAGAGATACAAGGTAATGCTGTTTATAAAAAAAAATTCAGACAGGAGATCGAGAGATACAAAGTAACATTGTTTATAAACATTGTTGAGATAGGAGATAGAAAGCTCCAAATTATTGTTGTTTATGAACATTGTTGAGATGGGATATAGAGAGATACAAAGTAACAATATTTACAAACTGTTCAGAGAGGAGATAGAAAGATACAAAATAACATTGTTTACAAACATTGTTCTGGTGGGGGGGGGAGCTCAGCGGAGGAGATCGCTGTGCTAACATCAGATAGTTAGTACAGCAGCTCCTCCAGACCCTTCAGTTTTTTCCTTCAGACTTTTCCATGTCGGGAACGCACATATTTTCCCAAAACACAGAGAAACGCGCTGCCCATTAGCAGACGCATCTGCTCATCCACGTGCCAAACCCGACACCACATGGCGCCGATTGGACGCCAAGCGATTTCCGAAAAAGGGGCCGGCGACTTCTTTTTTTTTTTTCAGTTTTTCTTGCAGCTCTAGGGCAGACCTTGGAAATGAATCAGGGCTTCCCCTATACGCGACGCACCGGAACGCGTGAGCGAAAACTCAGTCACACCTGGAGATGAGAAATGAAGTCGCCCTGAGCTCCCTTCAGCGCCACCTACTGGAGCCACATTTTTTTTTTTTATCTTCTGTTCTTGCTTTTTTTGGAGCGGCACCATTCAATCAATGAGCCTCCCTCCTCTCCAAAAAAAAAATGCGCCAAAGAAGCTCATGAAACGAAAATTTGGCACAGAGCCAGGTGTGTTTGCCGTGATTTGTGCGCATTTTGTGGCACAACAATCGCTGTAAAAAAATAGTTTTAGAAATGTGCCATCGCAAATACGTCTCGCGTTTCGCTGCGATTCTGCCCACAATTCCAAAACATTCAGGTGTGAGAAACCATTGGGCCCCATACAGCCTACCTGACAGGCACCCCCCCCTCCCCCGAGCGGCTCTGCCGTACCCTCCATCCTTTGTACTGTATTTGCTTTACGCTCCACCATCAATGCAGATATGTGTTACCTCCATCTATAATTCATAGCGCCATCTGTACGCCTGTTATAGTCAGAAGTGCATTGCAGAAAGCTTTTAGGACGAAACGCTGGCGCGGTCACCGCCGTAGAAAAAACAGGGCCGATGCGGCGTTCACTCAGAATAAATGTTACAACGTAGCGGCCTGTCTATTAAGGGCGCCGGAGCACCGCCACCCCCTATTCATGCTGTATCCATCGCCGCCGCTGCCACCCCCTATTCATGCTGTATCCATCGCCGCCGCCACCCCCTATTCATGCTGTATCCATCGCAGTCGCCACCCCCTATTCATGCTGTATCCATCGCCGCCGCCACCCTTTATTCATGCTGTATCCATCGCCGTCGCCACCCCCTATTCATGCTGTATCCATCGCCGCCGCCGCCACCCCTATTCATGTTGTATCCATTGCCGCCACTACCCCCTATTCATGCTGTATCCATCGCCGCCACCACCCCCTATTCATGCTGTATCCATCGCCGCCACCACCCCCTATTCATGCTGTATCCATCGCCACCCCCTATTCATGCTGTATCCATCGCCGCCGCCACCCCCTATTCATGCTGTATCCATCGCCGCCACCACCCCCTATTCATGCTGTATCCATCGCCGCCACCACCCCCTATTCATGCTGTATCCATCGCGGCCACCACCCCCTACTCATGCTGTATCCATCGCCGCCGTCACCTTTTATTCATACTGTATCCATCGCCGCCACCACCCCCTACTCATGCTGTATCCATCGCCGCCGCCACCCTTTTTTCATGCTGTATCCATCGCCGCCACCACCCCCTATTCATGCTGTATCCATCGCCGCCGCCACCCCCTATTCATGCTGTATCCATCACCGCCACCACCCCCTACTCATGCTGTATCCATCGCCTCCACCACCCCCTATTCATGCTGTATCCATCGCCGCCGCTGCCACCCCCTATTCATGCTGCATCCATCGCTGCCGCCACCCCCTATTCATGCTGCATCCATCGAATATTAGCTATTGCAGGTCTGATACCCATCACCCGATTGGCTGAAAGGAGAGGTGATCCTATTGGACACCTAGGAGGAGAGGAGGAGACAATCAGCAGAGGCGAGGAGGAGAGGGCACAGTAGCCTCCATCCAATGCCCGCCGCAGCCTTATGTCTGCCGATGCCCGATCCCCACTGCCCGGCACCTAGATGGGGTAAGTGGACCGACCGGCAGACAGCGAACGGGGTGGGGGGGGGGGGGCTTTGAGGTGCCATGGGCAAGGGGGGGGTGGTTGTTTGCCGCCGCCCCCCAATCAAAAAATCATGAGCCACCACTGAATGTAACTACACAACAGGTTCACCAATGTCATCGGATATTTTCGCCATTTTTCAGCCAATTCCCAGGATGTCCCAAATGCCGCACACCCTACAGACCCGTCCGTGACACAAGTAATAACTGCCCCAGCTTAGCTCCAACTAAGTCACGCCCCACGACGTGTTTCGCCTCATCCATGGACAGGACGAAACATGTTGGAGGTGTGGTTTGGATGGAGTTTAGCTGAGGCCGCCTTTACTTTTGGGACGGATGGGGGCCTGTAGGGTGTGCAGCATTTGGGACATCCTCTCCACAGTCTATAACAGGTTGAAAGACGATGTCCTGTGAGAGTCGAATGAACGGCACTGCTTTGCATCAATGAATGTGACATGCGTTGTTGTGCGTTGCATAACCGCGGCACGATAGTGTGAATGAGCCCCAAATCTCTGTATATATGTGTGTAATCATACAGCTCTATGCCAGCCTAGGAACAAAAAGAAAATCACTTCTTGGTTGTAATGTGAATAAAGTAGACCCCCCACCCCCCCAAAATCACGGGACATTAATATCTCCGCACTGAGACGCAGCGAATGGCTCCGGAGTGCCCCCGAGCCAATTTGTTTTCAGCAAATTTGTAATGGAAGAGATTAATATGAAGACCACCGAAATCTCTAGTGACAGATGCAGAAACCCCAACCCCCCCTCCTCCCCTCCCCTGCGCGTTCCGTGCCCAAATCTCCGTCTGGCATCTGGAGTAATAATACCCTGAATCCCCGTCTGTGCAATCAGAAGGAAAGGCCAAGGCAGCGCCGACACTTCCCTCCCGGAGACACGAGTCAATTCACCAATGAGAAGCATATTGTGAGGTCACGGCCCAGACAGGATGGGGGGGGGGGCACCAGGGGGGACACAGATCCTGAGATCCTCGGTAATCTCCGGCATGGTTACTATATATATGACCAAAGCCCCGGAGATGAACCGCAGGAACATGCCCACGCGCCCCCGCTCCCCAATGTGCCCCCGCGCCACGCACTCCTGCGTGCCCCCACATGCCCACGTGCCCCCACGCCACCATGCCCCCGCGTGCCCGCATGTGCCATCCGCGCCACCGCACTCCCGCATGCCCTCACATGCCCACGCGCCACCATGCCCCTGTGCCACCCCATTCCCACGTGTCCCCACATGCTCACGCTTCCCTGTGCCCCAAAAAAACAAAGTTCCTGGGTCTGTACACCCGCTGTGCCCATTATGAGGGGTTATCACCATCCCTGTGTTGAGTTCCTGGGTCTGTACACCCGCTGTGCCCAAAATGAAGGGTTCCCACCATCCCTGTGCTGAGTTCCCGGATCTGTACACCCGCTGTGCCCATTATGAGGAGTTCTCACCATCCCTGTGCTGAGTTCCCGGGTCTGTACACCCGCTGTGCCCGTTATGAGGGGTCCCCACCATCCCTGTGCTGAGTTCCCAGGTCTGTACACCCGCTGTGCCCATTATGAGGAGTTCCCACCATCCCTGTGCTGAGTTCCCGGGTCTGTACACCCGCTGTGCCCATTATGAGGGGTTCTCACCATCCCTGTGCTGAGTTCCCAGGTCTGTACACCCGCTGTGCCCATTATGAGGGGTTCCCACCATCCCTGTGCCGAGTTCCCGGGTCTGTACACCCGCTGTGCCCATTATGAGGGGTTCCCACCATCCCTGTGCTGAGTTCCTGGGTCTGTACACCCGCTGTGCCCATAATGAGGGATTCCCACCATCCCTGTGCTGAGTTCCCGGGTCTGTACAACCGCTGTGCCCATTATGAGGGGTTCTCACCATCCCTGTGCCGAGTTCCTGGGTCTGTACACCCGCTGTGCCCATAATGAGGGATTCCCACCATCCCTGTGCTGAGTTCCCGGGTCTGTACCCCCGCTGTGCCCATTATGAGGGGTTCCTACCATCCCTGTGCTGAGTTCCCGGGTCTGTACACCCTCTGTGCCCATAATGAGGGATTCCCACCATCCCTGTGCTGAGTTCCCGGGTCTGTACCCCCGCTGTGCCCATTATGAGGGGTTCCCACCATCCCTGTGCTGAGTTCCTGGGTCTGTACACCCGCTATGCCCATTATGAGGGGTTCCCACCATCCCTGTGCTGAGTTCCCGGGTCTGTATACCCGGGAATGTGCCCATTATGAGGGGTTCTCACCATCCCTGCTGGACTCATGTTATTTTTATATAATGAAATTGCAACAGGAGGGGTTTCCGACACTTGAATGTGGGCAAGACCACCTAAAAGTCCCCGGTGGTTGGACTCAAGGAATATACAGAGGGGGAGGAGGAAGTGACAGGTGCTCTTTTCTGGTGGACATGCGGTGGTCAGGTCTAGTAGTCCATACCTTAGCAGAAGGTTCTGGGTGGGGCAAGAACTGAGGGAGGGGCATAGGTGGAAGAATAAACAGCTCACTACAGTCTCTTGTAGTTCCACAAGGTATATTTCAGGTTACTGGAGAGATTCGGAAGGTCAAAAAACAAACACCGGCACTCAGGTGGCGCCTCTCACCAATTTCCTTTGCACGGCTGGCGATAAACGGCGTTCTTGGCGTGAGGAAGGGAACGGACCAAATCTCGTTTGTATAATCGCCGCGTTCACGCTGAGCGCTCGCCTCTCGCCGTGTGATTACCGACCACTTCATACATAGGAATAGAAAAATAACTTCGGCCAATTACAGCGCACACCGAGAAAAGCGCCGAAGAGATCGGGAAAAGTCATCTCCAACCGCGGGGGGGATATTCCAGGAATACAGAGAAGATCGTTCCACAGATTGGGGGGGAGGGGGGCACTTTGGAGGGGGGGGGGGGTGATAATATTAAAGGGGCAAAAAAAAATGGTGAGTTTCCTCCATCAACATTTCTCGGGCTTCAGGAGAGAAGCCGATTGGCTCTCCACTACCTGCCTCTTGTGAGTGCGAATAGAGGAAAAGACGATAAACGATTGTTATATGATGGGCAGGAAGTGCCAAATATATATATTTTTTATTAGGTGGATCATTTTATTATATTTTTATTATTATTTGTTTTATTTCTATTTTTACATGCAAATATTTGTATTTTATTATTTATATTATTTTATTATATTTATTTATTTTTTATCATTATTATTTATTTATTTCATTTTTATATGCAAATATATTTTATTTTTATTTTATTATTTATATTATTTTAATATTTATATATACAGTATATAAAAATAATAATGATAAAACATGATGCTTCACATAGCCTCACAAGCACGCATTCTAATGATGTCTTCTCTTAGGCCTTGAAGAAGGGGAACCCATATTCCCCAAAACATGTTGGCCGTATATCACCAATCTAACCCCGGCACTGGGGCTGGACATTTTACTCCACTGAGCTTCCTATACCTAGGCCCCCGCAGGGGCCCCCCGGGACCAGACATGATACTCCACATAGCTTCACAGGCAGACATTCTAATGATGTCTTCTCTCAGGCCTTGAAGAAGGGGAACCCATATTCCCCGAAACATGTTGGCCATGTATCACCAATCTAAACCCCCGGCACTGGACATTATACTTCACTGAGCTTCCCATCCCGGTCCACACAGGGGCCCCTCTGGCCAGACATCATACTCTATTAAACTTCTTATGCATCCCCCCACAGGTGTCCCCAGGGGCCAAACATTCTACTTCACATAGCTTCCTATAGCTGGCCCTGAAAAGGTGACCTTGGGGCCGGACATTATGCTCCACAGAGCGTCACAGGCAGACATTCTAATGATGTCTTCTCTCAGATCTTGAAGAAGAGGAACCCATATTCCCCGAAACATGTTGGTCATATATCACCAATCTAACCCCCGGCACTGGGGCCGGACACTATATTCCACTGAGCTTCCTATACCCGGCCCCCACAGGGGCCCCCGGGACCAGACACAATACTCCACATACCTTCCTATACCCGCCCCCCTACAGACAAACATTCTAATGATGTCTTCTAAGAGGCCCTGAAGAAGGAGAACCCATATCCCCCGAAACGTGTTGGCCGTATGTACCACCATTGTAACCACTTCCTATACCCGGCCCCCACAGGGGCTCCCCCCCCCACCTTCAGGGCCAGACATAATACTCCACATAGCTTCACAGGCAGACATTCTAATGATGTCTTCTCTCAGACCTTGAAGAAGAGGAACCCATATTCCCCGAAACATGTTGGCCATATATCACCAATCTAACCCCGGCACTGGGGCCGGACATTATACTCCACTGAGCTTCCCATACCTAGGCCCCCACAGGGGCCCCCGGAGACCAGACATGATACTCCACATAGCTTCACAGGCACACATTCTAATGATGTCTTCTCTCAGATCTTGAAGAAGAGGAAGCCATATTCCCCGAAACATGTTGGCCGTATATCACCAATCTAACCATGACACTGGGGCTGGACGTTATACTCCACTAAGCTTCCTATACCCGGCCCCCGCAGGGGCCCCCTGAGGCAAGACATGATACTCCACATAGCTTCACAGGCACACATTCTAATGATGTCTTCTCTCAGGCCTTGAAGAAGGGGAACCCATATTTCCCGAAACATGTTGGCCGTATATCACCAATCTAACCCCGGCACTGGGGCCAGACATTATACTCCACTGAGCTTCCCATCCCGGTCCACACAGGGGCCCCTCTGGCCAGACATTATACTCCATTAAACTTCCTATACCCGGCCCCTCCCCCACTGGTGTCCCCAGGGGCCAAACAATCTACTTAACATAGCTTCCTATAGCTGGCCCCGACAGGTGACCTTGGGGCCGGACCTTATTCTCCACATAGCGTCACAGGCAGACATTCTAAGATCTTGAAGAAGAGGAACCCATATTCCCCGAAACATGTTGGCCGTATATCACCAATCTAACTCCGGCACTGGGGCCGGACATTATACTCCACTAAGCTTCCTATACCCAGCCCCCACAGGGGCCCCCGGGGACCAGACACAATACTCCACATACCTTCCTATACCCGCCCCCCTACAGACAAACATTCTAATGATGTCTTCAGGACCTGAAGAAGGAGAACCCATATTCCCCGAAACGCGTTGGCCGTATATCTCACCATTGTAACCACGGCAGAGAATAAATCCCGGACCGGATTCCTTCACAGAAATGATACAAAGTTACAAATGACTGATCAGCTTCCTGTACAGAATCCGGAGAGTGGGATTCATACAACACATGACGGAACTTTCCGCTACAGGATCAGCCCCCCCCTCCCCCCTTCAATGTACACAGCGACGCCCACATCCTACACAGCAGCAGTGATTGGCTGAGCCTCAATTGTGGCCCCCGACATCATCAAAGGGCCACAGATAATATTCCATGAAATATAAATATGAAATTGGGTAAGGTGGGACTTTAATTTGCCATAAAAGTAATGCTATAGAAAGTTGTCAGAGACTGCAGACATAGTACAGGAGATGGTCAGAGACTGCAGACATATTACAGGAGAGGGTCAGAGACTGCAGACACACTACAGGAGAGGGTCAGAGACTGCAGACATTCTAGAGGAGACGGTCAGAGACTGCAGACATACTACAGGAGAGGGTCAGAGACTGCAGACATACTACAGGAGATGGTCAGAAACTGCAGACATAGTACAGGAGAGGGTCAGAGACTGTAGACATAGTACAGGAGAGGGTCAGAGACTGCAGACAAACTACAGGAGATGGTCAGAGACTGCAGACATGATACAGGAGAGGGTCAGAGACTGCAGACATGTTAAAGGACATGGTCAGAGACTGCAGACATAATACAGGAGATGGTCAGAGACTGTAGACATCCTACAGGAGAGGGTCAGAGACTAAAGACATAGTACAGGAGAGGGTCAGAGACTGCAGACATGATACAGGAGAGGGTCAGAGACTGCAGACACACTACAGGAGAGGGTCAGAGACTGCAGACACACTACAGGAGAGGGTCAGAGACTGCAGACATTCTAGAGGAGACGGTCAGAGACTGCAGACATACTACAGGAGAGGGTCAGAGACTGCAGACATACTACAGGAGATGGTCAGAAACTGCAGACATAGTACAGGAGAGGGTCAGAGACTGTAGACATAGTACAGGAGAGGGTCAGAGACTGCAGACAAACTACAGGAGATGGTCAGAGACTGCAGACATGATACAGGAGAGGGTCAGAGACTGCAGACATGTTAAAGGACATGGTCAGAGACTGCAGACATAATACAGGAGATGGTCAGAGACTGTAGACATACTACAGGAGAGGTCAGAGACTGCAGACATATTAAAGGAGATGATCAGAGACTGCAGACATGATACAGAAGAGGGTCAGAGACTGCAGACATACTACAGGAGATGGTCAGAGACTGCAGACAAACTACAGGAGATGGTCAGAGACTGCAGACATAGTACAGGAGATGATCAGAGAATACAGACATGATACAGGAGATGGTCAGAGACTGCAGACATGTTAAAGGAGATGGTCAGAGACTGTAGACATACTACAGGAGATGGTCAGAGACTGCAGACATAGTACAGGAGATGATCAGAGACTGTAGACATACTACAGGAGATGGGCAGAGACTGCAGACATACTACAGGAGATGGTCAGAGACTGCAGACATACTACAGGAGATGGTCAGAGACTGCAGACATGTTAAAGGAGATGGTCAGAGACTGCAGACATACTACAGGAGACACTCATAGACTGGAGACACGTGATAGGAGACTGTCTGCTGTTAGAGCCTGTGTACAAATCAATGACCCCACATCTGTATTCCACAAACCCCCTTCTGTATTATTTGTATCACAATTTATATTCCTCTCAGTAACATCCAATATAAAAACATAAACAGAGAACATAGAGATGAGCAGCATAAGAAAAAGTGACCGTGTGTGTGAAATAAAAAGGGGCCCCCGAGGGCAAAACAAAAAGTGCCAAAGGGCCACCGGTCAGGGGCAGCGGGGCCACAGAGCGCAGTCATGTGTGTACGGTGTGTGTGCCGCACTGTGCCGGGGACGGGGGGGTCACTGTGTATATATGGAGCTGTGTGTTGGCTACATATGTATACAATATTTAAACATGATCGTTATTTATTATTATTACTGTTTAATATGTGCTGTGTGTATATCAGGAGTGTGTGTAGCACACAATACGCAGGGTTCCTATAGGGTGCACACAGTATAGGGAGGATTGTGGTGCAGTGTGAGCACAGTGCAGTGTATAGAGAGTTGTGTTGTATTGTATTGCATTGAGGGATGTTGTATATAGTGTATAGAACATTTTGTTGTGTACCATATAGGTTGTTGTGGTGTACAGATTGTTGTGCAGTGTGTGGAGCTGTATGTATTGTGTATAGGTGTCATGGTGTAATGTAAAGGGGCCGTGTTGCAGTGCACGGGGATTGCAGAGTATCCTTTGCAGTGTGTTGTGTTGTGTTGTGTTGTACCCTAGAGGTTGGTGTCATGGTGTAATGTATTGGGGATGTGCTGTACTCCATATATAGGTTGTGTTGTAATGTACAGAGATGTGTCAGTGTACTTGGGCTTGTAGTGTATAATCTATAGAAGGTTGTGTTGTGGTGTACAGGGGGGTTGCAGAGTGTTGTAGTGTATAATCTATAGAAGGTTGTGTTGTGGTGTACAGGGGGGGTTGCAGAGTGTTGTAGTGTATAGGGAGATGCTGTGTGCTCCATAGGAAGTTGTGTTGTTGTAGCCTATCTATAGGATGATGGATGGTGTAACGTAAAAGGTTTGTATTGTGTTGTGCTCTATATACAGGGTATGGGGGAAACGTATAGGGGGGGGGGGGGTTGCGTTGGGTTTCCAGAGTGTGCTGTGTGGTGCCCGACGGCCGTGTGTTGTGCCCTATATATAGTTCTATGTTATAGTGTAATGTATAGGGGTTGTGTTGAACTCTATATAAAGATCATAGTGTAATGTTTGTATAGGGGGTTGTGTTGGGTTTCTAGAGTGTTTCTAGAGTGTGCTGTGTGGTGTTGGAGAGCTGTGTGGTGTGTTGTACTCTATATATAGTTCTAGTTTTAGTGTCTTGTATAGAGGTTGTGTTGTATCCCATATAGGTTTGTATTATGTTGTACTCTGTATATATATATATTTATGTTATGGTGTATAGGGGTTGTGTCGTTGTGTTGCAGGCTGTGCTGTGTGTTGTGCTGTGGTGTCATTTATAGAGTGTTGTATTGTGCACTATTTATAGAATTATGGTTGTGTTGTGTTGTATTCTGTATATGTTTATGGCTTAAAGTATACTGAGTTGTAGGGTGTGATTTATAAGGGGTTGTGTTATGTATAGGAGGTTGTGTTGTATATATAGGGTGTTGTGTTTTGTCGGGTTGTGTTGTATTCTGTGTATAGGGTGTATTGTGTATATATAGGTTGTTGTGTTGTACTCTATATATAGAAAGTTGTGTTGTATAGGGTGTTGTGTTGTTCTGTATGTAAGGTGTTGTGTATATATAGGGTGTTGTGTATATATAGGGTGTTGTGTATATATCGGGTGTTGTGTTGTATGTAAGGTGTTGTGTGTATATATAGGGTGTTGTGTGTATATATAAGGTGTTGTATGTAAGGTGTTGTGTGTATATATAGGGTGTTGTGTATATATAAGGTGTTGTGTATATATAGGGTGTTGTGTATATATCGGGCGTTGTGTTGTATGTAAGGTGTTGTGTATATATAGGGTGTTGTATATAGGGTGTTGTGTTGTTCTGTATGTAAGGTGTTGTGTATATATAGGGTGTTGTGTATATATCGGGTGTTGTGTCGTACTCTCTATGTCGGGTGTTGTGTATATATAGGGTGTTGTGTTGTATGTAAGGTGTTGTGTATATTTCGGGTGTTGTGTTGTATGTAAGGTGTTGTGTATATATAGGGTGTTGTGTTGTATGTAAGGTGTTGTGTATATATATAAGGTGTTGTATGTATATATCGGGTGTTGTATGTAAGGTGTTGTGTATATATAGGGTGTTGTGTTGTATGTAAGGTGTTGTGTATATATATAAGGTGTTGTATGTATATATCGGGTGTTGTATGTAAGGTGTTGTGTGTATATATAGGGTGTTGTGTGTATATATAAGGTGTTGTATGTAAGGTGTTGTGTGTATATATAGGGTGTTGTGTATATATCGGGTGTTGTGTCGTACTCTCTATGTCGGGTGTTGTGTATATATAGGGTGTTGTGTTGTATGTAAGGTGTTGTGTATATTTCGGGTGTTGTGTTGTATGTAAGGTGTTGTGTATATATAGGGTGTTGTGTTGTATGTAAGGTGTTGTGTATATATATAAGGTGTTGTATGTATATATCGGGTGTTGTATGTAAGGTGTTGTGTATATATCGGGTGTTGTGTCGTACTCTCTATGTCGGGTGTTGTGTACATATAGCAGGTTGTTGTGTCGGGGGGTCGGCAGGTTGTATATTCGGGTCACGTCTCTCACTCACCCACTCCGTATTTCTCGTCCTCGGTTGGGATCCACATTCTCCCGACACCCGATTCCGGGTCACCGGCTGCGCCCCTCACCCGGCGGCGCCCGGCTCATCGGCTGTCAGCTCTCCGACGGTTCAGCAGATCCCTCCTCGGCTGATGCCCGGCTGGGATTGGGGCCCATGTGGCGCCAGGGGGCCCCGGGAGAGCAGCATGTCGCTGTCAGGGGCCCCAGCAGCTCGCGCTGTACACTGGATGGAGGCAGAGAGAGGAATCCGGAGAGGAGGAGAGAGGAGGGGGAGGGGGAGGAGGACTCAACATCAGCACCACTCCGAGATCCGCATCATCCTCATCATACCGACTCATCATCACCCTCATCATCCTCATCCCTACTCATCATCACCCTCATCATCCCCATCCCTACCTATCATCACCCTCATCATCCTCATCCCTACTCATCATCACCCTCATCATCCCCATCCCTACCTATCATCACCCTCATCATCCCCATCCCTACTCATCATCACCCTCATCATCCCCATCCCTACCTATCATCACCCTCATCATCCTCATCCCTACTCATCATCACCCTCATCATCCCCATCCCTACTCATCATCACCCTCATCATCCTCATCCCTACTCATCATCACCCTCATCATCCCCATCCCTACCTATCATCACCCTCATCATCCTCATCCCTACTCATCATCACCCTCATCATCCCCATCCCTACCTATCATCACCCTCATCATCCCCATCCCTACTCATCATCACCCTCATCATCCCCATCCCTACCTATCATCACCCTCATCATCCCCATCCCTACTCATCATCACCCCTACCTATCATCACCCTCATCATACCTCCTCATCATCATCACCCTCATCATCCCCATCCCTACTCATCATCACCCTCATCATCCCCATCCCCACCTATCATCACCCTCATCATCCCCATCCCTACTCATCATCACCCCTACCTATCATCACCCTCATCATCCCTACTCATCATCACCCTCATCCCTACTCATCATCATCATCATCATCATCATCCCCATCCCTACCTATCATCATCCTCATCATCCCTA
>NC_053495.1:4769954-4822454 GCF_905171775.1 Rana temporaria | reverse complement strand
TGATCCCTATCACCATCTCCAACCAACATCTCCACCATCATCCTCATCCTCATCCCCACCATCATCCTCATCCCCACCATCATCCTCATCCCCACAATCATCTTCATCCTCATCCCCACCATCATCCTCATCCCCACCATCATCCTCATCCCCACCATCATCTTCATCCTCATCCCCACCATCATCCTCATCCCCACCATCATCTTCATCCTCATCCCCACCATCATCCTCATCCCCATCATAATTCTTACTATTCATCGTCATCATGATCCCTATCACCATCTCCAACCAACATCTCCACCATCATCCTCATCCTCATCCCCACCATCATCCTCATCCCCACCATCATCCTCATCCTCATCCCCACCATCATCCTAATCCTCATCCTTATCCTCATCCCTACCATCATCCTCATCCCCACCATCATTCTCATCCTCATCCCCACCATCATCCTCATCCCCACCATCATCCTCATCCCAACCATCATCCTCATCCCCATCCTTATCCTCATCCTCATCCCCACCATCATCCTCATCCCCACCATCATCCTCATCCCCACCATCATCCTCACCATCATCCTCATCCCCACCATCATCCTCATCCCAACCATCATCCTCATCCCCATCCTTATCCTCATCCCCACCATCATCCTCATCCCCACCATCATCCTCATCCCCACTATCATCCTCATCCCAACCATCATCCTCATCCCCATCCTCATCCCCACCATCATCCTCATCCCCACCATCATCCTCATCCCCACCATCATCCTCATCCCAACCATCATCCTCATCCCCATCCTTATCCTCATCCCCACCATCATCCTCATCCCCACCATCATCCTCATCCCCACTATCATCCTCATCCCAACCATCATCCTCATCCCCATCCTCATCCCCACCATCATCCTCATCCCCACCATCATTCTCATCCTCATCCCCACCATCATTCTCATCCTCATCCCCACCATCATCCTCATCCCTACCATCATCCTCATCCCTACCATCATCCTCATCCCCACCATCATCCCCACCATCATCCCTAGCCCCACCTATCATCCCCATGATCCCATCATTATCATCATCCTCATCCCCATAGTAATGCATATGTCAAAGCACCTTGGTGGGCGTCAGTCTGGAGAAGTGTTGGGATAGTCCCTACATGGAGGTGTCCAGGTTTTGTTGGGATAGTCCCTACATGGAGGTGTCCAGGTTTTGTTGGGATAGTCCCTACATGGAGGTGTCCAGGTTTTGTTGGGATAGTCCCTACATGGAGGTGTCCAGGTTTTGTTGGGATAGTCCCTACATGGAGGTGTCCAGGTTTTGCTGGGATAGTCCCTACATGGAGGTGTCCATGTTTTTTACAGGGGGAGATGGATGGAGGTCTCCAGTCTGGGGGTGGGGGCAGTGACTCCAGCAGCAACCGAAGAATCTTGATAACAAATCCTAGTAATCGGGTGGACAGATCCTTTAATTCTCCCTTTTTTTGTAAGAGACATTTTTAAAAGAAACTTTATTTTTACACCAATGACTGAATCCTAGAAAAGAGTCCTAGTCTGGGAAGAGCAATGGCAGTGCAGGGGCGCCCCCTGGTGTCAGGTTTGCAGATTGGCGTGAAAGAAGTTGTCATCATTTCCACATCCAATTGTTTTTTTCCGTTGGAGGTTCAGGAACACAGTCCACAGTGCAGAGACTCTTATTTACCAATCAAAAACAACCCCTCAGCTGAAGGCAGGAAGCTGACATTTCATTGGCTGCACTTCATTGATGGCATTTATTTATTCCTTTTGTTTTATTCCAGTGGATGTGTCAGTGTTGCTGATGAGGCCCACCGAGCAGCGACCTCTTATAAACCACAGGGGGGGGGGGGGGGTATAGACCGTTGTGTATATATATATATAATGATATTATAAATATTAATAATAATAATAATAATAATAATAATAAGAATTATAATGATGATAATAATAATAATATTCCTGAAAAGCCAACAGTGGGCCAGATTCTCGTACAGCCGCGCAAAATTGTGCGGGCGTAACGTATCTCATTTACGTTACGCCTCCGCAACTTACACGGGCAAGTGCTGTATTCTCAAAGCACTTGCTCCGTCATTTGCGGCGGCGTAGCGTAAATCACCCGGCGGAATTCAAATTCGGCGGGTAGGGGGCGTGTATCATTTAAATGAAGCGCGTCCCCGCGCCGAACGAACTGCGCATGCGCCGTCCGTAAAATATCTCAGTGTGCATTGCTCCAAATGACGTCCAGCCCCATTCACGGACGACTTACGCAAACAACGTAACTTTTTTAAATTTCGACGCGGGAACGACGGCCATACTTAACATTGGCTGCGCCTCATATAGCAGGGGCAACTTTACGCCGGCAAAAGCCTAACGTAAACGTCGTAACTTTACTGCGTCGGCCGCGGGTACGTTCGGGAATTCGCGTATCTAGCTAATTTGCATACTCGATGGGGAATTCGACGGAAGCGCCACCTAGCAGGCAAAAAAAAAAAATGCAGTTAAGATCCGACGGCGTAAGAGACTTACGCCTGTCGGATCTAATGGATATCTATGCTTAACTGATTCTAAGAACCAGTCGCATAGATACGACGGCCCAGATTAGGACTTACGAC
This sequence comes from Rana temporaria, assembly GCF_905171775.1. Classification (NCBI taxonomy): domain Eukaryota; kingdom Metazoa; phylum Chordata; class Amphibia; order Anura; family Ranidae; genus Rana; species Rana temporaria. The sequence goes on along the minus strand of NC_053495.1, from coordinate 4,819,823 downwards.
GGCGTACATGGCGCTGCACCGTCGTAAATCCTTTAAGAATCTGGGCCAGTGACAATTAAAATGCACAGACCAATGGCACCCCCTAGTGGCTGATGGACCAGACTGCAGAGACATCACGCTGCATTGCTTCCAATCTGCCATTTGCACACTGGGATGGATCATGGCGGCCGGTTTAGGGTGGAGAGGAGACTGTCGCTGGTCTAATTCTGTGGAGCTGCTCCTATAAGGAGCTTGGGACCAGCGCTGGGATACAAACCCCCCCTTCCCCCTCCCTGCTCAGGGGTCAGCGTTGCGCCTTGACGTTGCTGTAGCGATCCAGCCCTCGTCGCTCCATCCTGCTGGTCACCTGGGAACACCTTTACTATACAGGAATGTAATTCTCAGCCACGCCCACTGGAAGCTCCATGTTGCCTCCTACAGGAAGCTTAATGTATTGCAATGTCAAGAAAATCACCACCACCACTCACAGTCTCAGCTGCTGTGAAGGGTTTCATCTGATTGGCGATCAATAAAGAAGAGAAAGGAAGTAACTGAGTGCAGATTCAGGAAGCAGACCCGCCCCCTCCCCCCCCCCGCATAGGAGGAGCTCTCTGAAGTTTACCCCCTTTCCTGACCAGGCCATTTTTTTCCGACTACTGCGTTTTTTTAAACTGACAATTGCGGCGCTGTACCCAAATAAAATGTGTGTCTTTTTTCCCCACAAATAGAGCTTTCTTTTGGTGGTATTTGATCACCTCGGCGTTTTTTATTTTTTGCGCTATAAACAAAAATAGAGCGACAATTTAAAAAAATAAAAAATACATTTCTGCTAAAAAAACATCGAATTAAAAAACAAATCGAATTTCTTCATCAATTTAGGCCGATGTGTATTCTGCGTACTTTCAAATTTGCCGCGTCGTATCTTAATTTATAATTCACAAACAAAGATACGACAGCTTTTGGCTTCGATCTGACAGGCGTACGCCTTTCGGATCTTAGGATGCAATTCTCCGGCGCCCGCTGGATGGAGTTTGCGTCGTTTTCCGCGTCGGGTATGCAAATTAGCTGTTTACGGCGATCCACGAAGGTACGCGCGTTCGTCGCATTCTCTTACGTCGTCGCTAGTCGGTTTTTTCCCGTCGCAAACTTAATCCTGCTATTTCATGGCTTAGATTTAGACCAGCCGCGTTAAAGTATGGCCGTCGTTCCCGCGTCGAATTTCAATTTTTTTTTTTTTTTGCGTAAGACGTCCGGGAATACGAAAGGAACGTAACGCACGTCGCCGTTCGAAAAACACGTCGGGGCGCCATAATTTCGCGCAAAGCACGGCGGGAAATTTCCTAACGGAGCATGCGCAGAACGTTCGGCGCGGGAACGCGCCTAATTTAAATGGTGCACGCCCCATTTGAATTAGGCGGGCTTGCGCCGGACGGCTTTACGCTATGCCTGCCGCAAGTTTACATGCAAGCGCTTTGTGAATCAGGCACTTACGACGAAAACTTGCGGCGGAGTAACGTAAAGGGGGATACGTTACGCCGCCGTGATTGTTCGTGAATCTGGCCCACAAGTGTCAGAAAATGCCCGGTGTGGATAGTTCAGATAAGTCCGGCTGTGTAGGATAGGAATACGTTCTGTCAGCCCGACTTACGCACCAAAGGAGGAAAATCCGAGGCACACGAGGGGGGAAATCAGAGAGGAAATAGAAATAAATACAATTTATAGGATGTAACTTTGTAGAAGGAGGAGGAGTCATTTCCTCAGTCCCCCCCCAGTGAACTTTGTAGAAGGAGGAGGAGTCATTTCCTCAGTCCCCCCCCCAGTGAACTTTGTAGAAGGAGGAGGAGTCATTTCCTCAGTCCCCCCCCCCAGTGAACTTTGTAGAAGGAGGAGGAGTCATTTCCTCAGTCCCCCCCCTCCCAGTGAACTTTGTAGAAGGAGGAGGAGTTATTTCCTCAGTCCCCCCCCCAGTGAACTTTGTAGAAGGAGGAGGAGACATTTCCTAAGTCCCCCCCCCCAGTGAACTTTGTAGAAGGAGGAGGAGTCATTTCCTCAGTCCCCCCCCAGTGAACTTTGTAGACGGAGGAGGAGTCATTTCCTCAGTACCCCCCCCCCCCCAGTGAACTTTGTAGAAGGAGGAGGAGTCATTTCCTCAGTGTCCCCCCCCCCCAGTGAACTTTGTAGAAGGAGGAGGAGTCATTTCCTCAGTCCCCCCCCCCCAGTGAACTTTGTAGAAGGAGGAGGAGTCATTTCCTCACCCCCCCCCCCCCCCAGTGAATTTTGTAGAAGGAGGAGGAGTTATTTCCTCAGTCCCCCCCCCAGTGAACTTTGTAGAAGGAGGAGGAGACATTTCCTAAGTCCCCCCCCCCAGTGAACTTTGTAGAAGGAGGAGGAGTCATTTCCTCAGTCCCCCCCAGTGAACTTTGTAGACGGAGGAGGAGTCATTTCCTCAGTCCCCCCCCCCCCCCAGTGAACTTTGTAGAAGGAGGAGGAGTCATTTCCTCAGTGTCCCCCCCCCCAGTGAACTTTGTAGAAGGAGGAGGAGTCATTTCCTCAGTCCCCCCCCCAGTGAACTTTGTAGAAGGAGGAGGAGTCATTTCCTCAGTACCCCCCCCCCCCCCCCAGTGAACTTTGTAGAAGGAGGAGGAGTCATTTCCTCAGTCCCCCCCCCAGTGAACTTTATAGAAGGAGGAGGAGTCATTTCCTCAGTCCCCCCCCCCAGTGAACTTTGTAGAAGGAGGAGGAGTCATTTCCTCAGTCCCCCCCCCAGTGAACTTTGTAGAAGGAGGAGGAGTCATTTCCTCAGTCCCCCCCCCCAGTGAACTTTGTAGAAGGAGGAGGAGTCATTTCCTCAGTGTCCCCCCCCCAGTGAACTTTGTAGAAGGAGGAGGAGTCATTTCCTCAGTACCCCCCCCCCCCAGTGAATTTTGTAGAAGGAGGAGGAGTTATTTCCTCAGTCCCCCCCCCAGTGAACTTTGTAGAAGGAGGAGGAGACATTTCCTAAGTCCCCCCCCCCCCAGTGAACTTTGTAGAAGGAGGAGGAGTTATTTCCTCAGTCCCCCCCCCCCCCCAGTGAACTTTGTAGAAGGAGGAGGAGACATTTCCTAAGTCCCCCCCCCCAGTGAACTTTGTAGAAGGAGGAGGAGTCATTTCCTCAGTACCCCCCCCCCCCAGTGAACTTTGTAGAAGGAGGAGGAGTCATTTCCTCAGTCCCCCCCCAGTGAACTTTGTAGAAGGAGGAGGAGTCATTTCCTCAGTCCCCCCCAGTGAACTTTGTAGAAGGAGGAGGAGTCATTTCCTCAGTCCCCCCCCCAGTGAACTTTGTAGAAGGAGGAGGAGTCATTTCCTCAGTGTCCCCCCCCCAGTGAACTTTGTAGAAGGAGGAGGAGTCATTTCCTCAGTCCCCCCCCCCAGTGAACTTTGTAGAAGGAGGAGGAGACATTTCCTCAGTACCCCCCCCCCCCCCCAGTGAACTTTGTAGAAGGAGGAGGAGTCATTTCCTCAGTACCCCCCCCCAGTGAACTTTGTAGAAGGAGGAGGAGTCATTTCCTCAGTACCCCCCCCCCCCAGTGAACTTTGTAGAAGGAGGAGGAGTCATTTCCTCAGTCCCCCCCCCAGTGAACTTTGTAGAAGGAGGAGGAGTCATTTCCTCAGTGTCCCCCCCCCCCCAGTGAACTTTGTAGAAGGAGGAGGAGTCATTTCCTCAGTGTCCCCCCCCCCCCCCAGTGAACTTTGTAGAAGGAGGAGGAGTCATTTCCTCAGTACCCCCCCCCCCCCCCAGTGAACTTTGTAGAAGGAGGAGGAGTCATTTCCTCAGTGTCCCCCCCCCCCAGTGAACTTTGTAGAAGGAGGAGGAGTCATTTCCTCAGTACCCCCCCCCCAGTGAACTTTGTAGAAGGAGGAGGAGTCATTTCCTCAGTGTCCCGTCCCACCCCCGAGTAATCAGATTGTACATTATAACTTTGTAGAAGAAGGAGGAGGCATTTCCTCAGTCCCCCCCCCCCCCAGTGATGAGACTGTACATTGTAACTTTAGCAGGAGAAGGAAGATGCATTTCCTCAGTCCCCCCTCCCCCAGTTTGTGTCATATCTGTGTCTAGGAAGTAGATGGGGACCCTGGGTGATGCCTAAACAAAGATGGCTCCGTCCTCCTGGAGAGGAAAGCAGATGGCGGCTTTGTCAGGGGGGAGTTCTGTGATCTCAGTGAGAGATAATAAATACCCGGAAGGGTCACACTGACACATTACTGAGTATAAGATATATCCGATGACAGGTCCCCTTTTCTCGATCACTCGGGGGATCGATCCATAGAAGTCTGGATATGATATACAGAAATCACAGGCTGTGTGCGGCGGACGTTGTACCCGGCCATTCTTGCTTTACAACTGCCGTGCTTTCCTGGGAAGGCCGGTAACACACAGCAGGGACTCTCACGACGCGGCCGTCTTGCTGTCTCACGGATGGTGCGGCGTGACCCGAAGCTGCAGTTCCGCCAGACGCACACAAGGGGCTTCCCTGGGATCTGGCTGCAGCAGATCGGATAACTTTAGTGTTGCAATTTAAAAGCTTAAATGTTGCAATTTGTATTTTTATTGGGGTGAGCGTCTTCACTGAAGAGATTTTTTTCCACTTCCTGTTTAGACAGGAAATGAAGGGAAACCTCTGCAGCGGGGACACCTTATTTTGAATAAAATGGGGGGAGGGTCTGTATCCAATTCAGGTTATTATTACCGTCTATCTGGGTGATAATGGGGGACACTGGGGGGTCCTTGGGACAGGAAGTGCCGGTAAATGACGGTGGCGCGGTCGCCATGGTGAGCCGCCGTGTTCGGCAGAAGAAGACAACGTTATAAAAGGCGGTGGTTCTTTACTGTCGGGTCACAGGAAGTCATCATTCCCCGCAATGTCACAATGTATCATCTGTGCAGATTCTCTCCTGAAATGATATTTTCCTTTTACATAAAAATCTTTCCGTCTACTGGCCCTTTAAATGGCGCATTGAGAATGTCGCCGACAAGAGACGAGGCGCACACACGGGGATCGGCTCCATAAATACGTATATGTATGTACACACAGCAAGGTGCCGGAATAATTACACTACAGATAAACAGAACAAATCATAAAAATAATGCGGCACGGGACACGCCCCCGCGGAGCGCTCTCTGCCCAATGTACAGTCCTCATTGGTTGTTACAAGTAGGGGCGGAGCCGTCCGTCTGTTTCTTGCGCCGCTTGTTGAGGAGTCTGTTAGTGGACGAGTTGAGATCTTTGATCTTCACTTGGTCGTAATCAACTCTCATCGTGGCCAGAGCGCTCGTCATCTCCTCCTGGGGGGAGGGGGGACGACAGAGGAGAGAATATTAGAGAGGAGGGAGGAGAAAAGTGGGAAGGAGAGTAGAGGAGGAGAGAGAGAAGAGGGAGAGGAGAGACAGAAGAGGAGAGGGGGGAGAGAGAGGAGGATAGAGGGGAGAGAGAGAAAAGGAGAGGGGGGAAATAGAGAAGAGGAGAGAGAGAGGAGCATATAGAGGAAGAGAGAGAGAGAAGAGGAGAGGGGGGGAGAGAGAGGAGGATAGCGGGGGGAGATGGGGAGAGAAAAGAGGGGGAGGAGAGAGAAGAGGGGGAGAGAGAGAGAGATGAGGAGAGGGAGAGAGAGAAGAGGATAGATGAGGAGAGAGAGAGGGGAGAGACAGAAGAGAAGAGGGGGAGAGAGAGAAGAGGATAGAGAGGAGAGAGAATAGTGAGGAGAAGAGGGGGAAAGAGAGAAGACCAGGAGAGAGAGGAAGAGAGAGAGGGAAAGGGGAGAGAGAAGAAAGAGGGGGAGGCGAGAGAAAAGGGGGAGGCGAGAGAAAAGGGGGAGGCGAGAGAAAAGGGGGAGAAAGAGAAGGGGGGAGAGAGAAGAGGGGGAGGAAAGAGAAGGGGGTGAGAGAGGGAGAAAGAGAGAGAAGAGAGGGGGAGAGAGAGAGAGAGAGAGAGAGAGAGAGAGAGAGAGAGAGAAGAGGAGAGAGGGGGAGAGAGAGGAGAGATAAGAGGGGGAAGAGGGGGAGAGAGAGAAGAGGAGAGAGGGAGAGAGAGAAGAGGGAGAAAGAGAGAGAGAAGAGGGGGAGAGGAGAGGGGGGAAGAGAGAGAAGAGGGGAGGAGAGAGAGAGGAGGAGGGAGTGGGAGGGAAAGGAGGTGGAGAGAGAGAGAGGTAGAGAAAGGGGTAAAGGACGGGATGAGAGGAGAGTAGAAGATGAGAAAGAAATCTAAAGAGTGGAGAGAGGGAGATGGGATTCTGGTGAAAGTATGGGCACCCGCTGCATAGGGCAAGGGGGGGCAATTGACCCCCCCAGTAAAATCGAGAAGCTGCTGAAGAGTCTCGCGGTCGCGGGCTGTCTGAGCGGTCTCGGGCCACATGTCACACAGACACAGCGAGCAAAGTGAAGCCGCCTCCCCCTCCAGTGTTTATGTGTATACGGGGGGAGGGAACCTGCTGTGACCCGGCCGTGCTGATGGCTGATCTGAGGTACTGAATGGGATGGGGGAGGGGAGGTCCATCTGTGCTGAAGGGGGGGTCTGTGCTGAATGGAGGGGTCTGTGCGGAATGGGGGGCTGTGCTGAAGGGGGGGGTTCATCTGTGCTGAATGGAGGGGTCTGTGCAGAATGGGGGGTCTGTGCTGAATGGAGGGGTCTGTGCTGAAGGGGGGTCTGTACATTCTCTAGGCTATATTTATATGGGCATGGAGTGAAGCTGAATTATCTCAAGAGCAATTTCATACTGCCAACTGGCCGCGTTATCGGTAAAGCGCCGCTAAAAAGTGCCGCTTCACCATCATTTTAGCTGCGCTATTCGACCGATAGCGGGGCGCTTTTAACCCCTGCTACCGTTTGAAGAAAGGGTTAAATGTGTATCAGTGGATGCCCATGGGTGAAAGAGAGGGGAGAGTAGAGAGAGAGAGAAGAGGGAAGGAGACAAAGTTGGGCTGAGGGGGAGAGGAGAAGAGAGAAAGGGACAGAGGGAAGGGGGGAGAGAGAGAGAAAGGAGAGAGAGGAGGAGAAAAATAAAAGGGAGAGGGGGAAATAGAGAGGGGGGAGCGAAAGGGAGAAGAGATGGGGGGGGGGGTGAATGAGGAGCGAGAGAAAATGGATGGGGGGACAGAAGATCAGGAGGAAAGATGAGGGAGAAGATCAGCGCGATGCAGGTGGCGGTCTCAGTGAAGCGTCGTTCTCTTACCTTCACCTCGTCCCAGTGCTCCTTGTCCTCCTGCAGGACTCGGGCCGTGTGGAGGGGGGTCTGCGGGACGGCCATAGATTGCTGGACAGAAAGAAAATACAGAGGTGATGAAATGGAGAGGTAGATATAGAGGCGCACTTCCCCCTCACTGCCTGTAGGTGGCGCCCTCCTCCTCCCATGGAGAGTGTGATATTCTGATAGGACCGAGGAGATTTTCCTCATTCACATCTATGGATATTTTTAGTGTTTTTTGCATTTTGCAGATTTGCACTACAGTCCATAGAGAGGAACTCACTAATAACATAAACCCCCCCCCCCCCCCCCCCAATATACTTCCCACGGTCCCACCAGCCCGATAATACAGAATTTGTACTCACATTGATCCAGGCATGGTTCATGAATTGTGTGATCGTCATCCGCTCCGTCGGGTCCGTCCGCAGGAGGAGGCGGATCATCTGTTTGGCTGTCGGGGGGGGGGGGGGGGGGGGGGGGAGACACAAAAGATAAAATAGATCAGGGAGGGGCAGCGGAGGGGTTTGTTTATTGAAGTAGCCAAAGGATCTAATATTCCCTGGCAGTTTTTTTTTTGTTTACTATCTGGGGTTCTGTTAGAGAGATTTCTCTCACTTCCTGTCCTGATGAAGTTTTATCAGACGGGAAGTGAGGGAAACTCTCCAGCAGCATCACAGATCTGAGAAAACGGAACCATTCCCGGGTGAAATGACACTTGCAGAAACTCTGCGTGTGTCCAGTGGCATCACTAGGATTGTTGTCACCCGGTGCGGTAAAACATGGTGTCACCCCCCCCCTCTGTCTAGGCTGCCCAGCACCAAGCAGGCAGCGCACGGGCATGGGGCGCACCCCAAACCAGCCCCTGTAAATGATAGTATAGGGCAGTATAGTGGCAGGTTAGGGTAGTATAGAGTTGTATAGTGGCAGGTTGGTGTAGTGGGGTGGTATAGGACAGGTTGGGGTGGTATAGGGCATGTTAGGGTGATATAGGGTAGTTTGGGGTGGTATAGGGCAAGTTAGGGTTGCATAGGACAGGTTGGGGTGGTATAGGGCAAGTTAGGGTGGCACAGGGCAGGTTGGGGTGGTATAGTGCAAGTTAGGGTGGCACAGGGCAGGTTGGGGTGGTATAGTGCAAGTTAGGGTGGCATAGGGCAAGTTGGGATGGCATTGGGCAGGTTGGGGGTGGTATAGGGCAAGTTATGGTGGCATAGGGCAGATTGGAGTGGTACAGGGCAAGTTAGGGTGGCGCAGGGCAAGTTGGGGTGGCATGGGAAAGTTTGGGGTGGTACAGGGCAGGCTGGTACAGGGCAGGCTGTGGTGGCACAGGGCAGGCTGGGTGGTAAAGGGCAGGCTGGAGTGGTACAGGGCAGGCTGGAGTTGTACAGGGCTGTTTGGGGGGGGGGGGGGTACAGGGCAGGCTGGGGTGGTATAGGGCTGTTTGGGGTGGTACAGGGCAGGCTGGGTGATACAGGGCAGGCTGGGTGATACAGGGCAGGCTGGGTGGTACAGGGCAGGCTGGGGTGGCACAGAGCAGGCTGGGGTGGTACAGGGCAGGCTGGGATTGCACAGGGCAGGCTGGGCATGTCAGCTAAAAAAAAAAAAAAAAAAAAAAAAAAAACGGGATGGTGTCACCCCTCTAGCGGGTGTCACCCGGTGCGGACCGCACCCCCCGCACCCCCCTAGCAACGCCTCTGCGTGTGTCATTGAGGAAATACAATGTAACACAATTTTTCCTTCATCTGTAGATCAGAGATGTGACCTTCTATACCTTCTTCCGAGACTTCGTTCCACTCCGGCGCTGGGAACTCGTACTGCCCCATCCTAATCCTCTTCTTCATCCCGGGGGAGATGGCCTGGCCGGTGTTGGAGTAGAAGGGGGGATATCCGCACAGTCTGCAGAGAGGAAGAGACATGGTGTTGGAATACCACGCTCATGTATTTTGTGCAACAACTACAGATATATTCTCCAGCCAGTAGGTGGCAGTGTTTATAAGTTTTGTAGCTGCTCTATGGTATACTCTGTGTCTTTTCTCTGTATAATAAAACAACTACAGATATATTCTTCAGCCAGTAGGTGGCAGTGTTTATAAGTTTGTAGCTGCTCTATGGTATACTCTGTGGCCCGGATTCACGTAGAACCGCGTATCTTTGTGCGGGCGTAACGTATCCTATTTACGCTACGCCTCCGCAACTTTGACAGGCAAGTGCCGTATGCTCAAACCAAAGTTGCGGTGGCGTAGCGTAAATAGGCCGGCGTAAGCCCGCCTAATTTAAATGTGGTAGATGTGGGCGTGTGTTATGTAAATTTAATGTGACCCCACGTAAATGACGCTTTTTACGAACGGCGCATGCGCCGTCCGTGAAAGTATCCCAGTGCGCATGATCCAAATTTACCCCGCAAGAAGCCAATGCTTTCGACGTGAACGTAAATGACGCCCAGCCCTATTCGCGAACGACTTACGCAAACGACGTAAAATTTTCAAAACTCGACGTGGGAACGACGTCCATACTTAACATTGGCTACGCCTCATATAGCTGGGGTAACTTTATGCCGAAAAAAGCCGAACATAAACGATGTAAAAAAATGCGCCGGGTGGACGTACGTTTCTGAATCGGCGTATCTACCTAATTAGCATATTCATCGCGTAAATATACGGAAGCGCCACCTAGCGGGCCAGCGTAAATATGCAGCCTAAGATACGACGATGTAAGACACTTACGCCGGTCGGATCTTAGGAAAATCTATGCGTAACCTGATTCTATGAATCAGTCGCATAGTTACGACCCCGCACACTTAGAGATACGACGGCGTATCCGGAGATACGCCGTCGTATCTCCTTTCTGAATCCGGGCCACTGTCTTTTCTCTGTATAATAAAACAACTACAGATATATTCTCCAGCCAGTAGGTGGCAGTGTTTATAAGTTTGTAGCTGCTCTATGGTATACTCTGTGTCTTTTCTCTGTATAATAAACGTTTCCTGTCTGCAGTTAAGCAGCAGAGTAACACATGTGAAGTGTATACAGAATTTCTAACACAAAGATATCCAGAAGATAAGAACAGAAGGAGCTGAAATCGTTTGCATAACCGATGACAGAGCTTCTCACGGATAACGATGACAACCATCTGGATTATCATAACGTGAGAAGAGCGCCTGACGGCAATCTGTTGGCAGCGCAGAATTTATTTTCACTTTTACCAATATAGAGCAACAAAGGAGGAATTAAAGCTGAAGATTAATCTGCTTATTTGTGGCCGCCCCAGTGGTTTCTCCCTCCTCCTCATCAAAATTAAATCCTAATTACATTTTTATTAAAGCTGTTTTCATTACATAACTTAGGGTCTCTGTGCTTCTCTATGCAATGGAGGTAAATCATGACTGGTGGGAGGTGCCTGTACATAGCTTTCTGAAAACATCACACCTCCCGGCCTCAGCACTCCTCTTAAGAGCCTTCGTCCTTGATGCAAGCAAGTTATGAAAATATCTAAATGCCTTGAAGGGTCTAAAATAGTGGGCATTTATTGGGAAACTGCATGCAGACAACCCTAGCTAACACCCACTTGGGATGCCAAGTCTCTATCACTGGAAAAAAAAACTGAAATTCCTGGGTGGGTCATGTTGGGCACCAAAAAAGAAAAGAAAAAAGACCTGACTCCCACATCAGCCCCACATTGGGCACCAAAAAACAGACATGGCTCATACATCATGCCTCACGTTGGGCACCAAAAAAAAGAGACCAGGCTCATAAATCAAGCCTCACGTTGGGCACCAAAGGAAAAAAAAAGACATGGCCCGCCGCACATCAGGCCTCACATTGGGCACCCAAAAAAACAGACCTGAGTCATACATCAGGCCTCACATCGGGCACCAAAAAAAAAAAAAAGACAACCTGGCAGCCCCAGGTTGGCCACCGGAGAAAAAAAAGACCTGGCTCACACATCAGGCTTCACATTGGCCACAAAAAAAAGATCAGGCTCATAAATCAAGCCTCACATTGGGCACAAAAAAAAGACCTGGCTCACACATCAGGCCCCACGTTGGCCACCAAAAATAGACCGGGCTCGCACATCAGGCCTCACATTGGGCACCAAAACAAACAAGAAGACCTGGCAGCCCCATGTTGGCCACCAAAGAAAAAAAGACCAGGCTCTGACATCAGGCCTCACATTGGGCACCAAAAAAAAAAAAGACCAGGCTCATGAATCAAGCCTCAAGTTGGCCACCAAAAAAAAGACCTGGCTCATACATCAAGCCTCATGTTGGGCACCAAAAAAAAAAAGACCTGGTTTATAAAACAAGCCTCACATTGGGCACCAAAAAAAGACCAGGCTCATAAATCAAGCCTCACATTGGGTACCAATAAAACAAACCTGGCTCACACATCAGGCCTTACATTGGCCACGAAAAAAAAATCAGGCTTAAAAATCAAGCCTCATGTTGGGCACAAAAATAAGACCTGGCTCAGACATCAGGCCCCACGTTGGCTACCAAAAATAGACCGGGCTCACACATCGGGCCTCACATTGGGCACCAAAAAAAAAAGACCAGGCTCATGAATCAAGCCTCAAGTTGGCCACCAAAAAGAAAGACCTGGCTCGTACATCAAGCCTCACGTTGGCCACCAAAAAAAATAAATGACCGAGCTCATACATCAAGCCTCATGTTGGGCACCAAAAAAAAGACCTGGTTTATAAATCAAGCCTCACATTGGGCACCAAAAAAAGACCAGGCTCATAAATCAAGGCTCACATTGGGTACCAATAAAACAGACATGGCTCACACATCTGGCCTCACATTGGCCACCAAAAAAAAATCAGGCTTATAAATCAAGCCTCATGTTGGGCACAAAAAAAAGACCTAGCTCACACATCAGGCCCTACGTTGGCTACCAAAAATAGACTGGGCTCGCACATCAGGCCTCACATTGGGCACCAAAGCAAAAAATTAGACCTGACAGCCCCACGTTGGCCACCAAAGAAAAAAAAGACCAGGCTCACACATCAGGCCTCACGTAAAAGGGTCTTCACCGAACTGTTATCACAAGGTTTGAATTATCTACAACGTCTTTGTATGATGTAGTGTTACAGGACCCTTCACTGGGGACATGTGAACCTTTTTAGGGGGGGGGGGGGGTTCACATACTTTAGGCCATAATCAGGGCTGGACTGGGACAAAAATTTGGCCCTGGACTTCATCCAGACTGGCCCACTTTGACAGGTCTCTCCCATGGCGGCCGAACAACTCCCGCACCCCCCACCCCGGCCACCCAAGCCCCCTCTCTCCCTTCACTAGCCACTAGCCGTTCTACTTTATTAGAGTAGAACGGCTGGTACTGGTACTCTTATAGGCAGTACCATTGGGGAAGCCAGACATTATTTCACCCGGGGCAAAAAATCAGTTTGGTGCCCCCCCCTTATGGGACAAGATTAGGCAGAAGTGAGAAACTCCCAGGCCATAGCTGTTGAGTCAGCTGTCTGTCCCCTCCCCCATGTTCCTCTGTCGTCCCCCCTGCTCCTCTGGTCCTCCCCCTGCTTCTTTGTCCCCCCAGGTGGGCGCTGCAGGGAGGGAGAGGAGGTGAGCACTGCGGGAAGGGAGAGACAGAGGGGCGGAGGGGGGCGGCGGTCCGCTGTCACTGAAAGCGGCCCACTGAGCCATCGGCCCACCGGGAAACTTCCTGTAGTCCCAATGGCCAGTCCAACCCTGGCCATAATGTTAATCAGAAGTAAAGTTGATGAAGTGTGAGAAGCAGAGGAATGATGACCAGAATACAAAGACATCTTTATACTCACAGTATATACATTATGACCCCCAACGACCACATATCACACGACTTGTCGTATTTCTCAGGGCCCAGAACCTCCGGAGCTGCGGGAAGAGGAGAGGAAACGAGAGATGAGGACGGAGGAGTCACTTTGTGTGGATGAAGCTTTACAAGTCTTTGTGAATCAATTCCTGACAAGTCACAATACAAATTACAGAATGCAGGGGTCAGAAGTAAGAGAATGCAAATGTAAGAAGTAAGTAATGCACACACTGCAGGGGTCAGGAGTAGTAACGCAAAGAGTGCAGGGATCAGGAGTAGTATAGCACAGAGTGCAGGGATCAGGAGTAGTAACGCACAGAGTGCAGGGATCAGGAGAAGTAATGCAGGAGAGTGCAGGGATCAGGAGTAGTAACGCACAGAGTGCAGGGATCAGGAGAAGTAATGCAGGAAAGTGCAGGGATCAGGAGTAGTAATTCAGGAGAGTGCAGGGATCAGGAGTAGTAATGCAGGAGAGTGCAGGGATCAGGAGTAGTAATGCAGGAGAGTGCAGGGATCAGGAGTAGTAATGCAGGAGAGTGCAGGGATCAGGAGTAGTAACGCAAAGAGTGCAGGGATCAGGAGTAGTAATGCAGGAGAGTGCAGGGATCAGGAGTAGTAATGCAGGAGAGTGCAGGGATCAGGCGTAGTAATGCACAGAGTGCAGGGATCCGGAGTTGTAATGCAGGAGAGCTCAGGGATCAGGAGTAGTAATGCAGGAGAGCGCAGGGATCAGGAGTAGTAATGCAGGAGAGTGCAGGGATCAGGAGTAGTAATGCAGGAGAGTGCAGGGATCAGGAGTAGTAATGCAGGAGAGTGCAGGGATCAGAAGTAGTAATGCAGGAGAGTGCAGGGATCAGGAGTAGTAATGCAGGAGAGTGCTGGGATCAGGCGTAGTAATGCAGGAGAGTGCAGGGATCAGGCGTAGTAATGCACAGAGTGCAGGGATCAGGCGTAGTAATGCAGGAGAGTGCAGGGATCAGGAGTAGTAATGCACAGAGTGCAGGGATCAGGCGTAGTAATGCAGGAGAGTGCAGGGATCAGGCGTAGTAATGCAGGAGAGTGCAGGGATCAGGTGTAGTAATGCACAGAGTGCAGGGATCAGGAGTAGTAATGCAGGAGAGTGCAAGGATCATGCGTAGTAATGCACAGAGTGCAGGGTTTAGGCGTAGTAATGCAGGAGAGTGCAGGGATCAGGAGTAGTATAGCACAGAGTGCAGGGATCAGGAGTAGTATAGCACAGAGTGCAGGGATCAGGAGTAGTAATGCAGGAGAGTGCAGGGATCAGGAGTAGTAATGCAGGAGAGTGCAGGGATCAGGAGTAGTAACGCACAGAGTGCAAAGGTCAGACTCCAACTTTTCTTCTCCTTGTTGCAGACCACTTGTGTTTTCAGTCACATGGGGCAGGTTAGTAGGGAGGGTTGGGCTACAGCAGCCATTGGCTGAAGAGGAGGCTGGAGGTGGTGCAGCTGTAGTAGTAGTAGTAGCGGCAGGACGCAGGTTTAAGCTGCCTGCATCCTAGCAACCAAGAATGCTAGGCACCCATTGGCTAATAATGGGACAAAGTTTTGAATCCATACAGGACACTTTTGTGCAGCTTTCCTGTCCTCCTCTCCCCCCCCCCCCCCCCCACACTCACCCACATAGTACGGCGTGTAGCAGGGCGTCTGCAGCGCGTTTTGGATGGTCGTCTCTTTGGAGAAGCCGAAATCTGTGATCTTCAGATCAGCATTGATGTCCTTGGAGGAGTAGAGGAGATTCTCGGGCTGGGGGGGAGGGGGAGGGGGGGGGCACAGAGAAATATATAGGGTTAATATAAAGGACAGACAACTCAGCATGCACAGCGAATGGAGGACAGGGCCGCAGCTACTGACCTTGACATCTCGGTGGGCGATGTTCAGCGCGTGGAGGTGCTGAATGGCCAATCCGATGCCGCGCATTATGTCCGACGCCTCTGGGGGGATCACAAATTCAATTTCATCTCAAAAAGTGATCTAAAAATCGGCTGTCCTAATTGCGCGTTCATTCTCATTAATGCTAAAAATACAATGTTCCCGTTTATCCAACGTACAATCCCGAGCCACTGAGGCGTGCCGTTCACGTGACGGGTGACACGTATAACATATAAGACACAACTTCCTCCTGAGCCCCCACCTTTCTTCCTTTGAATTGCATATATACTCTGGCCCAGATTCAGGTACATTTGCGCGATATTTGCGGGGGAGCAGGGCAACGATTTTGCCCTGCGCCCACGCAAATATTTTGCGCTGCCCTCGATTCACGGAGCAGTAGCTCCGTAAATTGCGAGGGCGCGCCGGCAAAATTGCCCGGCGTAAGCGCGCGCAATGTAAATGATCCCGCCGGGGGCGGGAATCATTTAAATTAGGCACGCTCCCGCGCCGAGCGTACAGCACATGCTCCGTCGGGAAACTTTCCCGACGTGCATTGCGGCAAATGACGTCGCAAGGACGTCATTTGCTTCAAAGTGAACGTGAATGGCGTCCAGCGCCATTCACGAATCACTTACGCAAACGACGTGAAATTCAAATTTCACATTAGCATTGGCTGCCCCTACTATTAGAAGGGGCAGCCTTGCGCCAAAGTTGCCGTATGGAAACCTGGCTTGCACGGGGCCCGCGCAAGTTTGTGAATCAGTGGTAGTATGCAATTTGCATACTACACGCTGATCACAATGGGAGCGCCCCCTAGAGCCTTATGCCACGCAGATTTTAGGCTGCAGTCGGTGTAACGAGGTTCCTGAATCAGGAGCATTCGTAACGCCGGAGCAAGTAAGCAATTGCGCCGTGTAACCTATGGTTACACGGGCGCAATTGCTTCTTGAATCTGGGCCTCTGTGCTTGTGCTCAATAAACCTGACACGTCTTTTGATACACTTAGCAACTGTTTCATGTGTATTCATTGGGTGTCTCTCAGGTCTGAGGGTCCCTGAAGGTCTTCCTGCGTTACCTAAGTACACCTGGGTGGTCGTATTACCTGTTCCTCTTCAGAGGCGCTCCGCGCAGGGGTGGGCTGACCATTCGGGCTCTCGGGCACTGCCCGAGGGCCCCCATGCCACTAGGGAGGCCCCATCAGGGTTGAAAGCCTCAGTAAAACCAGGGACAGTATGTAAAAATCTGTGTTTTTTTTTTTAAATCCGAAGGGTAATATCTACCCCGCCTCTCCAGTGCCTTTTCAGTGTGTGTATACTGTGTGTGCATATTGTGTGTCTGTGTGTGTATGTATACTGTATGTGTGTGTAGAGGAAGGCGTCCCAATACTTTTGGTAATATAGTGTATCTGCACAAGCACTGAATACTGTTGTGTTGACCGGCCTACACTCTGCTCTCTCCTCCCGTGATTACCCATCACAGAGCTCCTTCCCCACTCCATGATCTACATGACCGAGTTCTGAAAGATAGAAGAAACCGACCCCAACCCCCCCCAGCATCTACCAAACAATAAAATATCAGCTTTGGTTGGATCCAGGGCTGTCTTAATGAGAGGGCACACCTGGGCACTGCCCAGGGGCCCCAGCTGCATGGGGGGGCCCCTGCAATTTCCCCAAAGCAGCTGGTCCTTGAGCCCACGCTGCCCTGAAAATGGGGGCCCCCGTGATGGCACTGAGTGTGATAGATACAAAGGGGAGGCAGTCTGCCTCCTACCTACCTGATGTCTGTTTACCTGCACTGTCATCATTGTAGGGGCCCCAGAGCATCGCTTTGCCCCGGGGCCCGTGATGCTATTAAGACGGCCCTGGTTGGATCTACAATAATCAGAGGACATGAATTCTACTTACCTCGTTCTGTGAAGGCCTGGTCACCTCTCTGCTGGATGCGAGTGAAGAGCTCCCCTCCCTGCATGCTGAAATATACAACACATGATGACAATGATTAGGAAGGGAGTAAAGGTAAGGGAAAGGGAAAGGGAAAAGAATGAAGGCGGAAGGAAGAAAGGGAGAGAGAGAGGAAAAAGAAAAGGAAAAAGCGGAAAAGGGAAGGAATGAAGGCAGAAATGAAGGAAGGAAGAAGGAAAGAACATGAAGAAGGTTGGAAGGAAGGAAGGAAAGAAGGGGAAAGAAAGGTAGGATGAAAAAAGGAAGAAAAAATTAAGGAAGAAAAGAAAAAGGAAGTGAGAACACAAAGAGAAAAGAATGAAGGCGGAAGGGAGAGAGGAAGGAAGTAAGGAAGGCAAAAAGAAAAGGAAAAAGCAGAAAGGGGAAGTAATGAAGGCAGAAAGGAAGGGAGGGAGGGAAGAAGAAGAAGGAAAGAACGTGAAGAAGGTTGGAAGGAAGGAAGGAAGAGGAAAGAAAGGTAGGATGAAAAAAGGAAGAAAAAAATTAAGGAAGAAAAGAAAAAGGAAGTGAGAACACAAAGAGAAAAGAATGAAGGCGGAAGGAAGGAAGTAAGAAAGGCAAAAAGAAAAGGAAAAAGCAGAAAGTGGAAGTAATGAAGGCAGAAAGGAAGGATGGAGGGGAGGGAGGAAGAAGGAAAGAACGTGAAGAAGGTTGGAAGGTGGAATGGGGATGGAAAGAGGGAGGAAGGGAAGAAATTAAGGAAAGGGAAGAAGGTTGAAATGTGGAATGGGGATGGAAAGAGGAAGGGAAGGAAGGTGGAAGGGGAAAGAAGGAGGGGAGGGAAGAAGAAGGAAAGAAGGGGAAGAAGGTGGGATGGGGAAAGAAAAAGGGTGGAAGGGAAGAAAGGAAAGAAAATTGAGAAGGTTCGAAGGTGGGGTGGGGAAGGAAAGAGGAAGGGAAGGCAGGGCAGGGAAGAAGGAAGGAAGGAAAAGGACAGGGGAGGAAGATGGGGAGGGAAGAAAAGAAGGTAGGATGGAAGGAAGGAAGGAAGGAAGGAAGGAAGGAAGGAAGGAAGGAAGGAAGGAAGGGAGGGAGGGAGAAAGAAAAAATAAGAAAAAGAAAGAGAGAATAGGAAGAGAGAAAAGAATGAAGGAGGAAGGAAGGAAGGAAGGAAGGATGAAAGGAAGGAAAAAGAAAAGGAAAAAGTGGAAAGGGGAAGGAATGAAGGCAGAAAGGAAGGAAGCAAGGTGGGAGGGGAAGGAAGGAGGGGAGGGAGGAAGAAGGAACGAATGGGAAGGAGGTTGGAAGGTGAGATGGGGACGGAAAAAGGAAGGGAAGGGGAGGGAAGGAAGGAAGGAAGAAGGAAAGAACGGAAAGAAGGTTGGAAGGTGGGATGGGGAAAGAAAGAGGGAGGAAGGAAAGGGAATAAGGTTGGAAGGTGGGATGAGGAAGGAAAGAGGATGGGAAGGAAAGGAAGGAAGGAGGGAGGAAGAAGAAGGAAAGAACGGAAAGAAGGTTGGAAGGTGGGATGGGGAAAGAAAGGGGAAGGAAAGAGGAAAAGAAGTCAAGGAAGAAGGAAAGAAGGAAGGAAAAGGACAGGGAAGGAAGATGAGAGGGAGGAAGGAATGTAGGAAGGAAGGAAGGAAGGAAGAAAAAGGAAAAAAAGAAAAGTAAAAGGAAGAGAGAAATGGAAAGGGAAAAAAATTAAGGTGGAAAGAAAGGAGGGAGGGAAGGAGGAAGGAAGAAAGAAAGGAAAAAGTGGAAAGGGGAAAGAAAGAAGGCAGAAAGGAAGGAAGCAAGGTTGGAGGGGAAGGAAGGGAGGGAGAAAGAAGGAAAGAATGGCAAGAAGGTTGGAAAGTGGGATGGGGGACGGAAAGAAGGAGGGAGGGAAGAAATGAAGGAAAGGGAAGAAAGTTGGAAGGTGGGTGGGGAAGGAAAGAGGAAGGGAAGGAAGAGGAAGGGATGGGAAGGAAAGAGGAAGGGAAGGAAGAGGAAGATGGGAGGGATGAAGGAAGGTAGGATGTAAAGAAGCAAGGAAAGAGGGATAGAGGACGTAAGGAAGGAAGAAAGGAAGGAAGGAAATGGAAAGTGGCATGGGTAATAAAAGAAAGAGGAAAGGAAATGAATGGGAGGAAGAAAGGGAAGGAATGGGAAGGAAGGGAAGGAAAGGGAAGGAAAGGAAGGAAAGGGAAGGAATGGGAGGAAAGGAAGGAAAGGAATGGGAGGGAAGGAAAGGAAGGAAAGGAATGGGAAGAAAGGAATGGGAGGGAAGGAAAGGAATGGGAGGAAAGGAATGGGAGGGAAGGAAAGGAATGGGAGGGAAGGAAGGGAAGGGAAGGAAAGGAATGGGAGGGAAGGGAAGGAAAGGAATGGGAGGGAAGAAAGTGAAGGAAGGGAAGGAAAGGAAAGGAATGGGAGGGAAGGAAGGGAAGGAAAGGAATGGGAGGGAAGGAAAGGAATGGGAGGGAAGGAAGGGAAGGAAAGGAAAGGGAGGGAAGGAAGGGAAGGAAAGGAAAGGGAGGGAAGGAAGGGAAGGAAAGGAATGGGAGGAAAGGAAGGGTAGGAAAGGAATGGGAGGAAAGGAAGGGAAGGAAAGGAATGGGAGGGAAGGAAGGAAAGAAAAGGAATGGGAGGGAAGGAAGGAAGGGAAATAAGGGGTTGGCCTTTCTATGTTCTATATGCCGTATAACATTGTTGGATCTTTAACCCTTTAGTGAGGAGGATCCTTATCCCGGGGTGTCAGATTAGTGAATAGAGTCTTGTTATGTGATGTCCTCCTATCCCAATATCAGTCATGTGACCCCCAATCCTGCCCCTCCCCCCTCCATTTTCCAGCTTCCCTCATTATTCCACAATCCAATAAGGACTTCATGATGATCCAGATGCTGCTGATGAATGAACACAGTAATGACGTCGCTCCGCCATAAAGCGATTATCATAATGTGCGGATTGGTGTCTGGAACCTCATAGAGACCCAACATCCTCAGCTATTAGAGTGTCAGCTGCTCGGTTCTGTCTGGTGTGACCTCGGGTCATTTATCTGTAGATGGGGGGATGAGAACCCACGTCTGACCTACCACTCCATGACAATGAGAAGGCATCTCTTGCCACGATGGATGTTCTCATACACGTCCAGGACGCCCACGATATGCGGCCCCCCTGACGCTCTGGTGTGGTAATCCACCTCCCGCCGAGCCTTGGGGCTGTCATGCAGAATCTGGAGAAGAGAGGAGGAGAGAGGATATTATGGAGCAGGGAAGAGAATCATGTTTGCTGTACCATATTTCCAAAAAAAATAAGATTTGTACCCGCTGCTCCCTCTAGTGGCTGTTTGTTTAACTTCAGTCACTCCTTGATCAGCAATTGCTGAAGAAACCCCCTTACAGTGGCATACCGGGCACAGCTGGCACCCGGGCCCAATCATTTTGTACACCGCCCTCCAAAACATGGTCTGAAGAAATACAATACAGATGGACCCCCCTCTTCCCCAACACAAACCCCCCAATACAGATTCTCCCCCAGTACAGTCCTAAATTCTCCACTCCCAGCCCACCTCCCCAGTACAGACCCCTCAGTACAGAATCCCCCTCCCAGTACAGACCCCTCAGTATAGATAACCCCCACTCCCTGCCCCCCAGTACAGACACCATTCCCCCAGTACAGACAACACCCCAATGCTTCCCAGTACATAGACACCCCCATATCCTATTCCCCAGTACAGACCTAAATTCTCCCCTCCCAGCCCACCACCCCAGTTCAGACCATTGGGTACAGACAACACCCCCAATGCTTCCAGTACAGACATAGACACCCCCATTTTGCATCCCCCAGTACAGATCCTACAGTACAGATCCCTCAGTACAGAATCCCCCTCCCAGTACAGACCCCTCGGTATAGATACCCCCCATTCTCTGTCTCCCAGTACAGACCCCTCAGTACAGAACACCCCCCCCCCCAAGTACAGATCCCTCGGTATAGACATCCCCCATTCTCTGTCTCCCAGTACAGAACCCTCAGTACAGAATCCCCCTCCCAGTACAGACCCCTGAGTATAGATAACCCCCACTCCCTGCCCCCCAGTACAGATTACTCAGTACAGAACCCCTGCCCCGCGTACAGATCCCTCAGTACAGAACACCCCCCACCCCACCCCAAGTACAGATACCTTAGTACAGACCCCTCATTATATAGACACCCTCATTTCCCATCCCCCAGTACAGACCTAAATTCTACCCTCCCAGCCCACCTCCCCAGTACAGACACCACCCCCAATGCTCCCCAGTACAGACATAGACGCCCCTATTTCCCATCCCCTAGTACAGATCGTACAGTACAGACCCCTCAGTACAGAATCCCCCTCCCAGTATAGACCCCTCAGTATAGACACCCCCCATTCCATGATCCCCCAGTACAGACCCCTCAATACAGAACCCCCCCAAGTACAGATCCCTTAGTATATATACACCCCCATTTTCCATACCCCAGTACAGATTCCTCAGTACAGAATCCCCCTCCCTCAGTACAGACCCCTCAGTATAGATACCCCCCTCATTCCCTGTCCCCCAGTACAGACCCCTCAGTACAGAACCCCTCTCCCAGTACAGACCCCTCAGTACAGAACCCCTCTCCCAGTACAGACCCCTCAGTACAGAATCCCTCTCCCAGTATAGACCCCTCAGTATAGACACTCCCCATTCCATGTCCCCCAGTACAGACCCCTCAATACAGAACCCCCCCCCCCCCAAGTACAGATCCCTTAGTATATAGACACCCCCATTTTCCATACCCCAGTACAGATTCCTCAATACAGAATTCCCCTCCCCCAGTACAGCCACTCAGTATAGACACCCCCCATTCCCTGTCCCCCAGTACAGACCCCTCAGTACAGAATCCCCCTCCCAGTACAGACCCCTCAGTATAGATACCCCCCATTCCCTGTCCCCCAGTACAGACCCCTCAGTACAGAATCCCCCTCCCAGTACAGACCCCTCAGTATAGACACTCTCCATTCCCTGTCCCCCAGTACAGATACCTCAGTACAGAACCCCCCCCCCCAGTACAGATCCCTTAGTACAGACCCCTCAGTACATAGACACCCTCATATTTCATCCCCCAGTACAGACCTAAATTCTTCCCTCCCAGCCCACCTCCCCAGTACAGACACCATTCCCCCAGTACACACAACACCCCCAATGCTCCCCAGTACAGACATAGACACCCCCGTTTTCCATCCCCCAGTACAGATCCTACAGCACAGACCCCTCGGTATAGATACCCCCCATTCCCTGTCCCCAGTACAGACCCCTCAGTACAGAATCCCCCTCCCAGTACAGACCCCTCAGTACAGAATCCCCCTCCCAGTACAGACCCCTCGTATAGACACCCCCATTCCCTGTCCCCCAGTACAGAATCCCCCTCCCAGTATAGACCCCCTCGGTATAGACACCCCCATTCCCTGTCCCCCAGTACAGAATACCCCCAGCACTGAAATCTGAAAATTGGCCTGGGTAAGAAGGGGGTGAAAGTGCCCGGTATTGAAGTGGTTAACGAAGAATAAAGGTAGAAGACAGGTGAGCGATGGGCGTCGTCTCTCCTCTGACAGGTGCTCTTCATATCGTTCACTTCTGATAAATTCTATAGAAACTTTCCGTATTTATCTTTCCTTGTTACATAAAACGATCGTTCCGTTCATCGTCCTTGTGAGAGATCCGACAATGGGAATAAAATGTCCTGCATAGAAAGGTTTGTTTATGTTTATTATTGTGCGGGTTCAGGGAGGGCGCTCTACAGAAAGACGACAAAAAACGCGCATGCGCATAGCGTCCTTTGTAGTCAGAGCCCCCCTTCCCCTCCCCCCCAGGCTGCTTTGATTTCATCCGCTCTCACGCTGTTGCTATGTAGAAAATTGCAGGAGATGTTTTTATAGCTTCTGTTATTATAAATTGTGGGAAAGATAAAGAGCAATAATAGAGAGGACTCTGCTCCTTCCTCCAGAACTCTCCTCTCCTGAGATACTCTGCTCTGCTGGAGGACTCTGCTCCTTCCTCCAGAACTCTCCTCTCCTGAGATACTCTGCTGGAGGACTCTGCTCCTTCCTCCAGAACTCTCCTCTCCTGAGATACTCTGCACTGCTGGAGGACTCTGCTCCTTCCTCCAGAACTCTCCTCTCCTGATATACTCTGCTGGAGGACTCTGCTCCTTCCTCCAGAACTCTCCTCTCCTGAGATACTCTGCACTGCTGGAGGACTCTGCTCCTTCCTCCAGAACTCTCCTCTCCTCTCCTGAGATACTCTGCACTGCTGGAGGACTCTGCTCCTTCCTCCAGAACGCTCCTCTCCTGAGATACTCTGCTCTGCTGGAGGACTCTGCTCCTTCCTCCAGAACTCTCCTCTCCTGATATACTCTGCTGGAGGACTCTGCTCCTTCCTCTATAACTCTCCTCTCCTGAGATACTCTGCTGGAGGACTCTGCTCCTTCCTCTATAACTCTCCTCTCCTGAAATACTCTGCACTGCTGGAGGACTCTTCTCCTTCCTCCAGAACTCTCCTCTCCTGAGATACTCTACTCTGCTGGAGGATTCTGCTCCTTCCTCCAGAACTCTCCTCTCCTGAGATACTCTGCTGGAGGACTCTGCTCCTTCCTCCAGAACTCTCCTCTCCTGAGATACTCTGCTGGAGGACTCTGCTCCTTCCTCTATAACTCTCCTCTCCTGAGATACTCTGCTGGAGGACTCTGCTCCTTCCTCTATAACTCTCCTCTCCTGATATACTCTGCTGGAGGACTCTGCTCCTTCCTCTATAACTCTCCTCTCCTGATATACTCTGCTGGAGGACTCTGCTCCTTCCTCCAGAACGCTCCTCTCCTGAGATACTCTGCACTGCTGGAGGACTCTGCTCCTTCCTCCAGAACTCTCCTCTCCTGAGATACTCTGCTCTGCTGGAGGACTCTGCTCCTTCCTCTATAACTCTCCTCTCCTGAGATACTCTGCTGGAGGACTCTGCTCCTTCCTCTATAACTCTCCTCTCCTGAAATACTCTGCGCTGCTGGAGGACTCTGCTCCTTCCTCCAGAACTCTCCTCTCCTGAGATACTCTGCTCTGCTGGAGGACTCTGCTCCTTCCTCCAGAACTCTCCTCTCCTGAATTACTCTGCTGGAGGACTCTGCTCCTTCCTCCAGAACTCTCCTCTCCTGAGATACTCTGCACTGCTGGAGGACTCTGCTCCTTCCTCCAGAACTCTCCTCTCCTGAAATACTCCGGGGGCAGAATTCTAGGTTCCGGGACTGTCCCTGGAAGTCGGGTCAGCAGAACGGGTCAGACTCGCTCGTGGCGCTTTCGGCGCCAGCGCTGCGGTTCAGCAGATTCCTGAACGTGGTCCTAATCTGCTTTTAATCACATGTGAGCGCCCAGAGGGGGGCGCTGGTTACATTCCTGAGGGAAGTAATAAATAAATTTCCCGGGATACGAACGTCCGCAGGAACTATTTAATTTCAACTTATACAAAGGTGGCTCCCCCTCCCCCTCCTGTGTCAGCAGATAATGATTAAGCCACGGACTCAAAGCCGCTAATCTGATAAAACTCGGCCAGCGATGGAGAAAGTACAGACGCCGTCTGCGGGTTATATGTCCGCGACTGTCCATGATTGGCCGGAAATCCGCGCTTGGCGTGGACGGTCCAGACCGCTCAGGTAACCGCCGGTGTTTGCGTGTAAATGTCAGATCAGATAGAGAGATACAAAGTAACATTGTTTATAAACATTGATCAGACAGGAGATAGAGAGATACAAAGTAACATTGTTTATAAACATTGATCAGACAGGAGATAGAGAGATACAAAGTAACTGTGTACAGTGCTGCACAGGTGTAGGTACGAGGTTCGTGTACAGTGCTGCACCGGTGTAGGTATGAGGTTCGTGTACAGTGCTGCACCGGTGTAGGTACGAGGTTCGTGTACAGTGCTGCACCGGTGTAGGTATGAAGTTCGTGTACAATGCTGCATCGGTGTAGGTACGAGGTTCGTGTACAGTGCTGCACCGGTGTAGGTACGAGGTTCGTGTACAGTGCTGCACCGGTGTAGGTACGAAGTTCGTGTACAGTGCTGCACCGGTGTAGGTACGAGGTTCGTGTACAGTGCTGCACCGGTATAGGTACGAGGTTCGTGTACAGTGCTGCACCGGTGTAGGTACGAGGTTCGTGTACAGTGCTGCACCGGTGTAGGTACTAGGTTCGTGTACAGTGCTGCACCGGTGTAGGTACGAGGTTTGTGTACAGTGCTGCACCGGTGTAGGTACTAGGTTCGTGTACAGTGCTGCACCGGTGTAGGTACGAGGTTTGTGTACAGTGCTGCACCGGTGTAGGTACGAGGTTCGTGTACAGTGCTGCACCGATGTAGGTACGAGGTTCAGGTTCATCTCTTCTATGGGTTGGAGGTAAATCCTGACACATTTTCATGCCGATTTTCCTTGGAGTTTTTTTTTAAGCCATATTACACAGCATGGCCCCTGAGCTATGACTAGCGGACTAGAAAGGACAATAAGGGGGCTTCTTGGATAAGCCGGGGGGGGGGGGGGGGCTTATCCATCTGTTCTTTAAGCTGCCTTTTGTTTGCAGCGTATTATGACATCATTTGAAAGAGAAAAGCCTAAGGTTTAGGAACATTGTGTACCTAAATGATCTCATATTGTATCACTAACATTTACTGCGCCCCCTGTCTCCATAGGTAAAGGTGAGGCATACACCGGTTAGGCCTTTTATCCCCGATTAGAAGCGTCCCGCTGCTGCTGGCCGGTTTTACACGGCTCAGAATAAAATAGAATAGAAAATAAAGGAATAGAGGGCCAGATCCACAGACGAAGTACGCCGGCGTATCTACTGATACGCCGGCGTACTTTCAAATTTCCTGCGTCGTATCGTTGTTTTGAATCCTCAAATCAAGATACGACGGCTTCTGGGTTAGATCCGACAGGTCTTCGTACGCCTTCGGATCTAAGATGCAATACTTTGGTGTCCGCTGGGTGGCGTTTTCCGCGTCGGGTATGCAAATTAGCGATTTACGACGATCCACGAACGTACGCGCGACCGTCGCATTTTCTAATGTCGTCTGTAGTCGGCTTTTTCCGGCGTATAGTTAAAGCTGGTATTTTGCGGCGTATAGATAGAATTGCCATGTTAAGTATGGCCGTCGTTCCCGCGTCAAAATTTTTATTTTTTTGTTTTTTTGCGTAAGTCGTCCGTGAATAGGGATGGACGTAACTCACGTCTAAGGCTGCATTCACACCTAAGCGACAGCCGCGTTCGCGTGTAGCGGCAGATTTGCCGCGAGTACAAATGTTTAAATTTTTTTTTTTTCCCTAAAAGTATTCCCATTGCTGTCTATGGGAAAACGCGCCTGTCGCGTGAAAAAAAGGGTCCGGGACTTTTTTTCAGGCGACAGGCGTTGCGCGTATATGAGATGTGAACCATCTCCATAGACAGCAATGGGAATTCTCCCCTCTAGCGGCAGAAGCATCCCGCGTCGGTCGTTTTGTCGCTTAGGTGTGAATGCAGCCTAAGTTCAAAAAATGACGTAGTTGCGACGTCATTTAGCGCAATGCACGGCGGGAAATTTAGGAACGACGCATGCGCATTTCATTCGGCGCGGGGACGCGCTTCATTTAAATGAAACCCGCACCCAACCCGCCCAATTTGAAATCCGCCGCCAGAAATACACTACGCCGCCGTAACTTACGGCGCGAAATCGCTGAGGATTCGAAAATGCGCCAGGTAAGGTACGGCGGCGTAGTGTATCTCTGATACGCTGCGCGGATGTAATTCTCTCTGGATCTGGCCCCCTGTCTCCATAGATAAAGTGAGGCATACACCGGTTAGGCCTTTTATCCCCGATTAGAAGTGTCCCGCTGCTGCTGGCCGGTTTTACACGGCTCAGAATAAAATAGAAAATAAAGGAATAGAATTTTTATTTTTATTTTATTCTTTTATTTTCTATTCTATTTTATTCTCTTTGGAAATTGGAAAACTATTCGAATTCGAAAAGCATTCAAAAAGTATTCGAAAACGATTAAAATTTCGTCCCAATTCGAATCTTGTTATTTCGGATTTGTTTAAATTCGCTACTTATCTAATTCGTAAATTTCCGGTACATCCGAAAGACGAAAATTCTTCCGAATTTTAATTTGGAACGGAACGAGCCGCATGTGTCTATTTCTCTTTTTCTTATATAACATGCAACAAAGATATGATGAAATCTGACAGGTTCCCGTGAGCAACACAGACAGGATTTATTTCAGGAGCCCAGATTGGCGCGACCTCTGACTCGCGATTTATAGACGGGAATTCTGCCCTGCTGCAGCAAACTCAGAGCGACAAACTCATGTAAACAATAAACAACTTCCATCCATAAGCTGACATCGGCTCCATCGCTTGTCCGGTAAGGCGGCGCTTCACGCCAGCGATATTTATAGCGCAGAAGCATGACAGAGGCAGGAGAGGCGCTATATTTATCCGGAAAGATATGCCGAGACCGATAGGCACTGCAAACTGAAAGAGGAGCCCTCGTCACAAGAGCTTGCAATCTGTGAGGGGCGATTACATCACCAAAAAAGAAGATTTTTTTATTTTTTTATGTGACAGGCGCCAAGAAATTTTTCGCAACTTTGTATATAGAATGGTAAAGAAAATACGATATGTGATGGATGGAATTATAGTGGCTGCATGGCATGAATCTATCTATTGTCGCCGCTGCCGCCCCCTCTTCAGGTGTCCGGCCCCCCGTTAAATCCGGCTGCATTTGAGGGGAAACTGGCGGCAAATGAGGGGAAACTGACGGCATTTGAGGGGAAACTGACGGCACTTGAGGGGAAACCGGCTGCATTTGAGGGGAAACTGACGGCGATTGAGGGGAAACTGGCGGCAATTGAGGGGAAACTGGCGGCAATTGAGGGGAAACTGGCGGCAATTGAGGGGAAACTGACGGCACTTGAGGGGAAGCTGGCGGCAATTGAGGGGAAGCTGGCGGCAATTGAGGGGAAACTGATGGGCACAGTGGCTGCATTTGATGGGCACAGTGGCTGCGTTTAATGGGCACAGTAGCAGCAATTGATGGGCACAGTGGCGGCAATTGATGGGCACAGTGGCTGCATTTAATGGGCACAGTGGCTGCATTTAATGGGCACAGTGGCTGTGTTTGATGGGCACAGTGGCTGTGTTTAATGGGCACAGTGGCTGCATTTGATGGGCACAGTGGTTGCGTTTAATGGGCACAGTGGCTGCATTTGATGGGCACAGTGGCTGCATTTGATGGGTACAGTGGCTGCGTTTAATTGGCACAGTGGCTGCATTTGATGGGCACAGTGGCTGTATTTGATGGGCACAGTGGCTGCGTTTGATGGGCACAGTGGCTGCATTTGATGGGCACAGTGGCTGCATTTGATGGGCACAGTGGCTGCGTTTAATGGGCACAGTGGCGGCAATTGATGGGCACAGTGGCTGCATCTGATGGGCACAGTGGCTGCGTTTGATGGGCACAGTGGCTGTATTTGATGGGCACATTGGCTGCATTTGATGGGCACAGTGGCTGCGTTTAATGGGAACAGTGGCTGCTTTTGAAGGGCACAGTGGCTGCGTTTAATGGGCACAGTAGCGGCAATTGATGGGCACAGTGGCTGCATTTGATGGGCACAGCGGCGGCAATTGATGGGTTTTTTTTTTCAGTTTGTTTGCGCCCCCCCCCCAAAAAAAAATTGAGCACCAGCCGCCCCTGTGAGGGGGAGTCGGTGGGAGAAGAAGTTGTCGTCTTATTTCTCTTCCCAGAACACTTCCTCTGTAAATGTGTTCAGGGCCGATAAGTCTCTGGAAATAGAAATTCCGAAGAAAGCTCTTCCACATAATTCCGCTCCTAATCTAAGGAGTAAGTGGAAGTGTCGCACTGGGGGGGAGGGGGCGCTAGCGGTCAGTTAGAGGGGATCAGGAACTTGTATGAAGATATATTGAACCGCTTCAGCCCCGGAAGATTTTACCCCCCTTCCTGACCAGCGCACTTTTTTGCGATTCGGCACTGCCTCGATTTAGCTGATAATTGCGCGGTCGTGCGACATGGCACCCAAACAAAATTGGCGTCCTTTTTTCCCCACAAATAGAGCTTTCTTTTGGTGGTATTTGATCTCCTCGGCGGTTTTTATTTCTTGCGCTATAAACAAAAATAGAGCGACAATGCAATATTGTTTACTTTTTGCTATAATAAATATCCCCGAAACATATATATAAAAAACAAATTTTCCCAGTTTAGGCCGATACGTATTCTTCTACATATTTTTTGTAAAAAAAAAAATAAAAAAAAATCGCAATAAGCGTTTATCGATTGGTTTGCGCAAAAGTTATAGGGGCAGATCCACAAAGAGAGTACGCCGGTGTATCTACTGATACGCCGGCGTACTTTCAAATTTCCCGCGTCGTATCTTTGGTTTAAATCCTCAAAACAAGATACGACGGCTTCTGGGTTAGATCCGACAGGCGTACGGCTTCGTACGCCTTCGGATCTTAGATGCAATACTTCGGCGTCTGCTGGGTGGCGTTCCCGTCATTTTCCGCGTCGAGAATGCAAATGAGCTATTTCCGACGATCCACGAACGTACGCGCGGCCGTCGCATTCTCTTACGTCGTCTCTAGTCGGCTTTTTCCGGCGTATGCTGTTTTGCGGCGTATAGATAGACTTGCCATGTTAAGTATGGCCGTCATTCCCGTGTTTCATTTGAATTTTTTTTTTTTGCGTAAGTCGTTCGTGAATCGGGACGGACGTAATTTACGTCCAGGTCAAAACCAATGACGTCCTTGCGACGTCATTTAGCGCAATGCACGGCGGGAAATTTAGGGACGGCGCATGCGCAGTTCATTCGGCGCGGGGACGCGCTTAATTTAAATGAAACGCGCTCCCCTACTCGCCGATTTGAATTAGGCGCCGTTACGCCGCAAGAGATACACTACGCCGCCACTCTCCGTCACGGAGAGTGCCGCGGGCGAGCGCACGCCCGCTGCAGGCTTCTTAAAGGGGATGTACAGGCACGTACATTTGCCCACCGCTGCCATTCTGCCGACGTATATCGGCGTGCAGCGGTCGGCAAGTGGTTAATGATAACAAGAAAAGTAGTAAAATTGATTCCCCACGGCCAGCAGCAATTAACCCCCCCCCCAGCAACAACAGACCCCCCCAGCAACATGTTTTACACTCCCCATTGACCAAACGCATTTCACCGAAATGGCAAATTTTCACCAAATCATTTTACATTTTTCAGCAAAATTTCAGCAAAATAAAAACTCCCATTGTCACTTATGCCTGATAATAATTCAATGGGGGTGGGGTCAGGGGGGGTGGGGGGGGGGAATATTTTACACAAGGCTTCTCCTATTTCCTCAGAGGCCACAAACAACGGCCAAGTGATCCTTCAATGACCGGAAAGCCGTTTCATGTTGTGTAACTCTCGGAAAGTCTTGGTCAATGTATAGTGTGAGTCATAATATGGGGGTGTGGCTTGTTGGGGGGGGGGGGATTTCCAACACTGGGGCTTTTCAAAGAGCAGAAGTCAGTATGTGCCGCACGCCGGGGATCTGGTTACAGAAATAAAAAATAAAAAAAATTCCCCAACCCCCCCCCCCCAACTCTGCCCATAACACATGGGGGGGGGGGGGTAAGATTACCCAGTACCAGGGGAACTACAACTCCCAGCAATGCCAGGAGGACTCCTCTAATCCTGGAGGCTCCTTGAATGCCAGTGAAGGATACAGAAAGAGGATGAAAAACCTAAATGTGTTTATAAACAACGAAAAGTACAAACAATGTATCTATAAAGTGACATTCTATCAGTACAATGTATCTATAAAGTAACATTCTATCAGTACAATGTATCCATTAGAATAACAAACAAAAAACGTTCTCTCTTTAGTTTTTAGGCTCCTCTCAGATTTGTGGGCAGAATCTCCGCCATTCTGCCCACAAATCCAAATTGAGGCATGTTTGGGTACCAGTGGGGGCCCATCCATTAACTGTTTTTATTATTATACAGGATTATTATTATTATACTGTCATATTTTTATTAATATTGTACAGGATAATTATTATTATTATACAAGATTATTATTATTATTATTATTATACAAGATTATTATTATTATTATTATTATTATTATTATTATTATACAAGATTAATATTATTATTATTATTATACAGGATTATTATTATTATTATTATTATTATTATTATTATTATTATTAATAATATTATAATACAGGATTGTTATTATTAATATTATTATACAGAATTATTATTATTAATATTATACAGGATTACTATTATTATTATTATTATTATTATTATTATTATTATTATACAGTATTATTAATATTATACAGGATTATTATTATTATTAATTATTATTATTATTATTATTATTATTAATAATATTATAATACAGGATTGTTATTAATATTATTATACAGAATTATTATTATTATTATTATTATTATTATTATTATTATTATACATGATTATTATTATTAATATTATACAGGATTATTATTATTATACAGGATCATTATTATTATTATTATTATTAATATTATACATGATTATTATTATTAATATTATTTATTATTATTATTATTATTATTATTATTATTATTATTATTATTGTTATTATTATTATTATTATTATTATTATTAGTATTATTATTATTAATATTAATATTATACAGGATCATTTTTATTATTATAATACAGGATTAATATTATTAATTTTATACAGGATTATTATTATTATTATTATTATTATTTTACGGGATTAATATTATTATTATTATTATACAGAATTATTATTTTTAATATTATACAAGATTATTATGATTATAATACAGGTTTATTGTTAATATTAGTATTATTATTATTATTATTAATATTCAGGATTATTATTATTATTATTATTATTATTATTATGATGATGATACAGAATTATTATTTTTAATATTATACAAGATTATTATGATTATAATACAGGATTATTGTTATTATTATTATTATTATTTTTAATATCATACAGGATTTATATAGTGCCAACAGTTTGCTCAGCACTTTACAATATAAAGGGAGACAGTACAGCAACAATACAAGAGGGTAGGTAGGTACACACCTCCCAACATTTTGAGATGAGAATGAGGGACACCTACTAACAAATGTATGTAAGCATAGGACACGCCCCCTGCCACACCCCCTTAAAGGAGAATTAACCCCAAAAAAGGTTAATTAAATCCACAAGGACTTGTTTTATCACTGCTATTCCTTTAAAATGTACAAATGCAGAAATCTAGAAATCAGATGAAAGGTTTATCTCTGGGAAACTCTCTTTGATGGATAAAAAGTTTATTTTCTATACAACTCTAGCGATCCGCCCACAATGAGGAGGAAAGCGGGACAGAGGGACAGAGGAGGGACATTTCTCCAAATCAAGGACAGGTCCTGGAAATCCGGGACAGTTGGGGGCCCTGTAGGAGGGTCCTGCTCCTGGGAGCTTACAATCTAATAGATTGGCCCCAATATATTTTGGGTCTCCAGGGCTGGAACTGGTATGCTGCTCTGATGTTACTCGGCTTTCACTGGCCGCCTGCTTGCTGCAGGTCAGTGATTCAGGAAGTTCAGAATCCGGGGGCCACAGCCAGGCACTTCATATTTCTCGGGACGGGTTTCCCTGTGTGTGTTGGTTGGGCGGAAGCCGAGTTGTGTGGATGGGGCGTGTCGCACGGTCGGGTGTGTCGCTCCCCACGCCGGCCGTTTACTGGGAGCGGCTGGTGAGGAAAACACATTGCGGGGCCATGTGATGAGGACTCCACATACAGAACACAAAGGGGGGGGGGGATTTACTAAAGGCAAATAGACTGAGCACTCTGCAAGTGCAGCTGCTCCAGAGCTTCATAAATGAGGGGAAGCTCTGCTGACTTCCATCATCAGAGAGCAGAGCACCCGCTACCTATTCCCTACACCAGGGAGCATAGCACCCCCTACCTATTCCCTACACCAGAGAGCATAGCACCCCCTACCTATTCCCTACACCAGGGAGCAGAGCACCCCCTACCTATTCCCTACACCAGAGAGCAGAGCACCCCCTACCTATTCCCTACACCAGAGAGCATAGCACCCCCTACCTATTCCCTACACCAGAGAGCATAGCACCCCCTACCTATTCCCTACACCAGGGAGCAGAGCACCCCCTACCTATTCCCTACACCAGGGAGCAGAGCACCCCCTACCTATTCCCTACACCAGAGAGCAGAGCACCCCCTACCTATTCCCTACACCAGAGAGCATAGCACCCCCTACCTATTCCCTACACCAGAGAGCATAGCACCCCCTACCTATTCCCTACACCAGGGAGCAGAGCACCCCCTACCTATTCCCTACACCAGAGAGCAGAGCACCCCCTACCTATTCCCTACACCAGGGAGCATAGCACCCCCTACCTATTCCCTACACCAGAGAGCATAGCACCCCCTACCTATTCCCTACACCAGGGAGCAGAGCACCCCCTACCTATTCCCTACACCAGGGAGCATAGCACCCCCTACCTATTCCCTACACCAGAGAGCATAGCACCCCCTACCTATTCCCTACACCAGGGAGCAGAGCACCCCCTACCTATTCCCTACACCAGGGAGCAGAGCACCCCCTACCTATTCCCTACACCAGAGAGCAGAGCACCCCCTACCTATTCCCTACACCAGAGAGCAGAGCACCCCCTACCTATTCCCTACACCAGAGAGCATAGCACCCCCTACCTATTCCCTACACCAGGGAGCATAGCACCCCCTACCTATTCCCTACACCAGAGAGCAGAGCACCCTCTACCTATTCCCTACACCAGGGAGCATAGCACCCACTACCTATTCCCTACACCAGAGAGCATAGTACCCCCTACCTATTCCCTACACCAGAGAGCATAGCACCCCCTACCTATTCCCTACACCAGAGAGCATAGCACCCTCTACCTATTCCCTACACCAGAGAGCATAGCACCCGCTACCTATTCCCTACACCAGGGAGCATAGCACCCCCTACCTATTCCCTACACCAGAGAGCATAGCACCCGCTACCTATTCCCTACACCAGAGAGCATAGCACCCCCTACCTATTCCCTACACCAGGGAGCATAGCACCCCCTACCTATTCCCTACACCAGAGAGCATAGCACCCACTACCTATTCCCTACACCAGAGAGCATAGTACCCCCTACCTATTCCCTACACCAGGGAGCATAGCACCCCCTACCTATTCCCTACACCAGAGAGCATAGCACCCGCTACCTATTCCCTACACCAGAGAGCATAGCACCCGCTACCTATTCCCTACACCAGGGAGCATAGTACCCCCTACCTATTCCCTACACCAGGGAGCATAGCACCCCCTACCTATTCCCTACACCAGAGAGCATAGCACCCACTACCTATTCCCTACACCAGAGAGCATAGCACCCCCTACCTATTCCCTACACCAGAGAGCATAGCACCCCCTACCTATTCCCTACACCAGGGAGCAGAGCACCCTCTACCTATTCCCTACACCAGAGAGCATAGCACCCCCTACCTATTCCCTACACCAGAGAGCATAGCACCCTCTACCTATTCCCTACACCAGAGAGCATAGCACCCTCTACCTATTCCCTACACCAGAGAGCATAGCACCCGCTACCTATTCCCTACACCAGAGAGCATAGCACCCACTACCTATTCCCTACACCAGGGAGCATAGCACCCGCTACCTATTCCCTACACCAGAGAGCAGAGCACCCCCTACCTATTCCCTACACCAGGGAGCATAGTACCCACTACCTATTCCCTACACCAGGGAGCATAGCACCCGCTACCTATTCCCTACACCAGAGAGCATAGCACCCGCTACCTATTCCCTACACCAGAGAGCATAGCACCCGCTACCTATTCCCTACACCAGAGAGCATAGCACCCCCTACCTATTCCCTACACCAGGGAGCAGAGCACCCGCTACCTATTCCCTACACCAGAGAGCATAGTACCCCCTACCTATTCCCTACACCAGAGAGCAGAGCACCCGCTACCTATTCCCTACACCAGGGAGCAGAGCACCCGCTACCTATTCCCTACACCAGAGAGCATAGCACCCGCTACCTATTCCCTACACCAGAGAGCATAGCACCCCCTACCTATTCCCTACACCAGGGAGCATAGCACCCCCTACCTATTCCCTACACCAGAGAGCATAGCACCCGCTACCTATTCCCTACACCAGAGAGCATAGCACCCGCTACCTATTCCCTACACCAGGGAGCATAGCACCCCCTACCTATTCCCTACACCAGGGAGCAGAGCACCCCCTACCTATTCCCTACACCAGAGAGCATAGCACCCTCTACCTATTCCCTACACCAGAGAGCATAGCACCCGCTACCTATTCCCTACACCAGGGAGCATAGTACCCCTACCTATTCCCTACACCAGAGAGCATAGCACCCCCTACCTATTCCCTACACCAGAGAGCAGAGCACCCGCCACCTATTCCCTACACCAGAGAGCATAGCACCCCCTACCTATTCCCTACACCAGGGAGCATAGCACCCGCTATTGTTAGGTTGTGCGGTGGCCACGTATATACCTCTATATATATATAAAGTTGTTTCAATTCAGTTTCAGTGAACAGTTTCCCTTCCCATTTATTTGTCTCACAGGAATTTGTTCAGCAAAGAATATTTTAAAAAAAGGAAGTGGAAGCGAAACTGTTTTCCTTTTTAATCACTGTGCTGTTTTGCTCGTCTGATTCTCATGGAGGCCGATTCAGGCCCATTTCCTTGGGTAGGAGAAGAACAACAGACCCCCCGGTG
Source organism: Rana temporaria (assembly GCF_905171775.1). Classification (NCBI taxonomy): domain Eukaryota; kingdom Metazoa; phylum Chordata; class Amphibia; order Anura; family Ranidae; genus Rana; species Rana temporaria. Next base: position 4,784,146 of record NC_053495.1, on the reverse strand, counting down.
ATCCAATCGGCAGAGGTCACCATTGGAGTGTCAAAGTCATGATGATGGTCGAATAACGGAGAGCTTTAGATCACCGAAAAAGGTCTCACAACTGCCACTTCCTCAGTTGTGATCCATGAAACGCGTCTTTTCGACCCTTTTCTTTGGGTAGGAGATAAACATTAGACCCGATGGTGATCCAATCGGCAGAGGCCCCCATTGGAGTGTGTGGTGGGATTGTGGTGTGTCTATGGAGGGGTTGAAGTCATGATGATGGTTGAACAACAGAGAACTTTAGATCACTGAAAAGACGTGTTTCTTGGCTCACAACTGCCACTTTCTCAGTTGTGATCCATGAAACGCGTCTTTTTGACCCCTTTCTTTGGGTTAGTGATGGACTTTAGACCCGGTGGTGATAGGATCAGCAGAGGCGACCATTGGAGTGTGTGGTGGGATTGTAGTGTGTCTATGGATGGGTCAAAGTCATGATGTTGGTTGAAAAACGAATCACCGAAAAAGGTCTCACAACTGCCACTTCCTCAGTTTTCATCCATGAAACGCGTCCTTTCGCCCTTTTTCTTTGGGTAGGAGATGGACATTAGACCCGGTGTTGATCATATCGGCAGAGGCCACCATTGGAGTGTGTGTGGTGGGATTGTGGTGTGTCTATGGAGGGCTTGAAGTCATGATGTTAGTTGAATAACAGAGAACTTTATATCACTAAAAAGACGTGTTTCATGGCTCACAACTGCCACTTTCTCAGTTGTGATCCATGAAACGCGTCTTTTCGACCCCTTTCTTTGGGTAAGTGATGAACTTTAGACCCGATGGTAAAAGGATCAGCAGAGGCGACCAGTGGAGTGTGTGGTGGGATGGTGGGATGTCTATGGATGGGTCAAAGTCATGATGTTGGTTTAATAACGGAGAGCTTTAGATCATTGAAAACTGCCACTTCCTCAGTTGTGATCCATGAAATGCGTTTTTTTTCTACCCTTTTCTTTGGGTAGGGGATGGACATTAGACCCGGTACGAGATCTACCATGGAGGACATGGGTTAAACACCAAGGCCCAGATTCACGTAGGGCAGCGTAACTTTGTGCGAGCATAGCGTATCTTATTTACGCTACGCCGCCGCAACTTAGAGAGGCAAGTGCAGTATTCACAAAGCACTTGCGTCCTAAGTTACGGCGGCGTAGCGTAAATGGGCCGGCGTAAGCGCGCGTAATTCAAAGTAGGCAGGTCGTGGGCGTGTTGTATGGAAATTAATTGTGACCCCACGTAAATGACGCGCCTAACCAACGGCGCATGCGCCGTCCGTGGACGTATCCCAGTGCGCATGCTCAGTATCACGTCGAATTTACGCCACAAGATACGCCGGCTCAATGCCTGTGACGTGAACGTAACCTACGCACAGCCCCATTCACGTACGACTTACGTAAACAACGTAAAAAGATACGCTTGTTCCAACGTCCATACCTTGCATGGGCTGCGCCACCTAGAGAGCAGATTTATCTTTATGGCGGCATATGTCTTGCGTAAACGGCGTAACTAATTGCGACGGGCGTACGTACGTTCGTGAATCGGCGTATCTTGCTCATTTACATATTCGACGCGGAAATCAACGGAAGCGCCACCTAGCGGCCAGCGTAAATATGCACCCAAGATACGACAGCGTAGGAGACTTACGCCGCTCGTATCTTGGCCGAATTTATGCGTACCTGATTCTATGAATCAGGCGCATAGATACGACGGCGCTCATTCGGACTTACGACGGCGTATCTGGAGATACGCCGTCGTAAGTCTTTGAGAATCTGGGCCCAAATCTTACCCGTCCCGACCAGCTCATCAAAACACAGAGCGTCACTTCCGGTGATACGTAAACGTCTCTTCCCGATGCCGTACTGCTACGTCCCGACGCGTTTCGTCATCGCGACTTCGTCCTGGGATTGGCAATCCCAATTAATGGCAAATAATGGTGGTGAGTTTACATCCATCTGGGGGGTGGAGACACGGTGTTGATCGCGTGGTGCGGTGTCGGATCAGGTCTATGATCTGAATATCGATCACAGAGATCACGGAGATACCACTCGGCATTTTTTATTACCATGGCGTATGGACTATTTCTTCCAATGTTTGCACAGTGCCACTCGCTGGGCGTGTAATACTTGTGTCTGTGTTATTGCATCACTTAGCGCCGCTATATACCTGTAATTTATGTTTGGTGGATCTTGTTTATCATAATTATAAAGTGTAACAACTCATGCGTTGCCCAACAAAGGCTGGGAATGTTGTCAGGGGGTCACTACTCGCCAGACTTGCTTTATGAAACCTTCAGAAATGTTTCCGGTCACAACGCCGGGACTAATCATGTGACTCTGACTGACCCTCCGTCTCTGCACTGTCATGGCTTCCTTACCATCTACAGACCAGAAGCAGGTAAGAATGAGACATGGATGTTCCTAAAGTCCTCGCCATGTACAGATGCAAGGCAGGATCAAGGGGGGTGCTGGGGTGGGCTGAGCCCCCAGATTTTAGGTGTGCCCCCCCCAGGTTTTAGTTGTACCCCTCCACATCTCTGAGAGTGCATCCTCTGATCCATGAGCCCGTATAATGCAGAAAGTTGATGTAAGGGGGCACTCTGATGGGAACCTGATGTAAGGGGGCACTCTGATGGGAACCTGATGTAAGAGGGCACTCTGATGGGAACCTGATGTAAGAGGGCACTCTGATGGGGACACCTGATGTAAGGGAGAACTCTGATGTGGACACCTGATGTAAGGGGGCACTCTGATGGGGACACCTGATGTAAGGGGGCACTCTGATGGGAACCTGATGTAAGGGGGCACTCTGATGGGAACCTGATGTAAGGGGGCACTCTGATGGGAACCTGATGTAAGGGGGCACTCTGATGGGAACCTGATGTAAGGGGGCACTCTGATGGGAACCTGATGTAAGGGGGCCCTCTGATGGGAACCTGATGTAAGTGTGCACCCTGATTTAAGTGGGCACTCTGATGGGAACCTGATGTAAGGGGGCACTCTGATGGGGACACCTGATATAAGGGAGAACTCTGATAGGGACACCTGATGTAAGATGGCTCTCTGATGGGAACCTGATGTAAGGGGGCACTCTGACGGGGGCACTCTGATGGGGACACCTGATTTTAGGGGGCACTCTGATGGGGGCACCTGATGTAAAGGTGCACCCTGATGGGAACCTGATGTTAGGGGGCACTCTGATGGGGACACATGAAGTAAGGGAGCACTTTGATGAGAACCTGATGTAAAGGGGGCACACTGATGGAGGCCCTAATGTAAAGGGGCAATCCAATGGGAACCTGATGTAAAGGGGCACTCCGATGGCAACCTTATGTAAAGGGGGCACTCTGATGGGGACACCTGATGTAAAGGGGAACTCTAACGGGGACATCTGATGTAAGGGGGAACTCTAATGGGGACATCTGATGTAAGGGGGCACTCTGATGGGGACACCTTATGTAAAGGGGACAATCTGATGGGGATCTTATGTAAAGGGGCACTCTGATGGGGGCACCGGATGTAAGGGGGCACTCTGATGGGGGCACCGGATGTAAGGGAGCACTCTGATGGGGGCACCGGATGTAAGGGGGCACTCTGATGGGAACCTGATGTAAGGGGGCACTCTGATGGGAACCTGATGTAAGAGGGCACTCTGATGGGAACCTGATGTAAGAGGGCACTCTGATGGGGACACCTGATGTAAGGGAGAACTCTGATGTGGACACCTGATGTAAGGGGGCACTCTGATGGGGACACCTGATGTAAGGGGGCACTCTGATGGGAACCTGATGTAAGGGGGCACTCTGATGGGAACCTGATGTAAGGGGGCACTCTGATGGGAACCTGATGTAAGGGGGCACTCTGATGGGAACCTGATGTAAGGGGGCACTCTGATGGGAACCTGATGTAAGGGGGCCCTCTGATGGGAACCTGATGTAAGTGTGCACCCTGATTTAAGTGGGCACTCTGATGGGAACCTGATGTAAGGGGGCACTCTGATGGGGACACCTGATATAAGGGAGAACTCTGATAGGGACACCTGATGTAAGATGGCTCTCTGATGGGAACCTGATGTAAGGGGGCACTCTGACGGGGGCACTCTGATGGGGACACCTGATTTTAGGGGGCACTCTGATGGGGGCACCTGATGTAAAGGTGCACCCTGATGGGAACCTGATGTTAGGGGGCACTCTGATGGGGACACATGAAGTAAGGGAGCACTTTGATGAGAACCTGATGTAAAGGGGGCACACTGATGGAGGCCCTAATGTAAAGGGGCAATCCAATGGGAACCTGATGTAAAGGGGCACTCCGATGGCAACCTTATGTAAAGGGGGCACTCTGATGGGGACACCTGATGTAAAGGGGAACTCTAACGGGGACATCTGATGTAAGGGGGAACTCTAATGGGGACATCTGATGTAAGGGGGCACTCTGATGGGGACACCTTATGTAAAGGGGACAATCTGATGGGGATCTTATGTAAAGGGGCACTCTGATGGGGGCACCGGATGTAAGGGGGCACTCTGATGGGGGCACCGGATGTAAGGGAGCACTCTGATGGGGGCACCGGATGTAAGGGGGCACTCTGATGGGGACTCTGATGGGGAAAACTGATCATATATTTAAGGAGGCACTCTGATGAGTACTCATGATGTAAAGCGGGGCTCTGATAGGGACACCTGATATAAGGGGGTACAGGTTCTGTTTATTCACCCCAATCTAATGACAGTCTAATACATAGTAGTGTTTTCTGGGTCATGACAGACTGTCAGTGACTTACACACAGTGCTGACATTGCGCCCCCTGACTTTTATTTTACTTCCCCCCAGATCTAGACCCGGCCCTGTACAGAGGTGACCTGCATAGGAACGCTCTTACACGCCACTCAAAGTCCTTTCCTAATAAAATTCCTCGGTATCACATTCGATGTTTATAAAAACTCAAAGCGTGAGGAAGGGCGGAGGGATGGGAATTGTACCCCACCTGACCTTCCATGTGTCATATTTGTACAATCTCTTTTTCCAAGAACTCAACAAAAACAAATTCAAAGGAAGAAGAAGAAGAAAAAGACGATAGATACAATGATGAGTGTTTTACTGCGTGACCAGAAAATGGCCGTCACTGCTTCCAGGGAATCTTTAGTCTTGTAAACGCATTATTCTTTTTTATATAGACACGTGACTGCAATCAGGACGAGGTGTGTGCGATAATCACAATGCGTGTGAATGTTTTATAAACCTTAATTAATGTACAGCTTGGATCTGTACATTTGGGGGCGGCCATGGGGGCGGACGTGTACCCTCGTTATATAATATGGAGACTCTGCTTCCCCCATTGCAGTCCTGCACTGAGATTGTGTTGGTGGGATGATTGGGGATCCTCTTTCCAAACGCATGACTATCAGTCTGATGGACACAAAAGCGCACTCAGACCTCGGTGCCTCGTGGTGTTGTGTTGGGTTTAGGCAACTCATTCAAATAAATAATTTGGGTACACACCAACATGTGGCTGGGCACCATTTTTGGCAATGCAGCGCACCATAACGCATGGTGGAGCAACTGCAATACGGTGCAGGCAGTGCCGGGACAAGGTGACCTAGAGCCCAGGGCGAACACGCCAAACTGCCCCCCCAAGATGTATGAGCATAAGATGTATGAGCATTATATGTCAGCAAACCCCCCCCCCAAAAAAAATGGGCACTAATCTTGTCACGTACCTTAAGGATGAGCCCGACGTGCAGGAAGTGGCTGCTGTTGCTCCTCTGATCCCGGACCCCTGGTAGAGTAGACAGGGGGAGCGGGAATGCAGAGTCGCACAAGCGCCAGGGATGACGCTGGTGCAGGGGCCGGATGGAGCTTCTGCGGAGTCCAAGGAAGTCTCTGAGAGGCAGGTGCAGGCCGGTAAGTAGCAGCCTGGATGCAGGAGCACTGGAACAGCAGGTAAGCCGGAAAGGAAGGTATTCTGAAAGTCTGGCCGCAGCAGGTCCCAGAAGACTGGACAGGGTCCCAGAAGACTGGATAGGCAGGAGCAGCCGGACTGGTAACAGGAGAGGCCCAGGTAACAGAGAGGTCGACTAGCCGGTTCGGCAACAGACGGTCAGCGAGGTACCAGGGGTCAGGCAGAAGGATGGTCAGAGCAAGCCGAGGTCAGGGCAGGCGGAAGACAGGAACAATGAAGACAAGCCGGGTATCAGGATCTGGATCAAGCAGGAGTAGTTGGTACAGGTACAGGTACAGGTACAGGTGGTCTCAGGAAACGCTGCAGACCGGACAGCAAGGGGCCAGGCTCCCAGGACACTTTAAGTAGGTTGTTTTGGCGCCAAATGGACGCCTGCACGTGCCCGCGCGCCGTTACCGCCGGTGCGCGCTCCCGTGCGCCGTTACCGCCGGTGCGCGCGTGCACGAGCGCGACGCCGTGGTTGCGCGCGCATTGCGCGTGCCGATGCGCCGCTAGCGCCCTCTGGTGGCCGAGGTAATTCATGACATTGCCCCCCCCCAAGGGGCAGCCTCCGGATGCCCAACTGAGTCATCTTCAGCGGGTGAGAGTCTTTAAACAACTGAATTAGTCTTTCGGCGTGTATGTTGTCCTCCGGTTCCCATGAATTTTCCTCTGGCCCATACCCCTTCCATTTAACAAGGAACTGAATTTGGTTGCGTCTCTTCCTGCAATCCAGGATAGATTCCACCTCAAATTCCTCCTCACCGTCGACTAATACTGGTTCTGGGGGATCGGTATCCCGTCCAGGGAAGGAGTTGGGGACGTCCGGTTTGAGCAGGGCCACGTGAAACACCGGGTGGATTCGAAAGGACTCCGGTAAGTCAAGTTCGTAGGCCACCTCGTTTATCCTTCTCTTGACAGCAAAGGGACCCACGAATTTAGGACCCAATTTCTTCGTAGGGCATGCAAGCCTTAAGTTCAAAGTGGACAAGTAAACTTTAGTTCCGGGTACTAAGTTGAGTTCCCCCCTTCTTCTCCTGTCAAAGATTTCCTTATTACGTTCCTGTGTTTGGGTCATGGTTTCCTGCAGGATCCTGTTATTTGAGTTAAAGAAATCCAAGGTGTCTTGAACGGCGGGTACCGTACTTTCTGGAACAGAATTAGAGAGGAACAGTGGGTGGAACCCGTAGTTGGCAAAAAAAGGAGACTGTTTGGTGGCCGAATGGATAGAATTATTATAGGCGAACTCCGCCAAGGGCAGCAGAGAAACCCAGTCTTCTTGCGAAAAGGACGAGAAGCAGCGGAGATACTGTTCAAGGGTCTGATTCGTCCTCTCCGTCTGCCCATTTGACTGGGGGTGGTATGCTGAGGAAAACGATAGGCCAATCTCAAGACTACTGCAAAGTGCCCTCCAAAACCTAGATGTGAACTGTACTCCACGGTCGGACACAATATCCGCAGGAACGCCGTGGAGTCTGACAATTTCTCTGATGAAGGCTTTAGCCGTCTCTGGAGCCGAGGGTGTGCCCTTTAAGGGGACAAAGTGTGCCATCTTAGACAGCCTGTCCACTACCACAAAGATAGTGGTGAAGCCCTCTGATGGGGGAAGTTCCACGATGAAGTCCATGGAGATCCTTCTCCAAGGTCTTTCCGGTACGGGTAATGGTTTAAGGAGCCCCCAGGCTCTGAGTTTACTACCTTTGTTTCGAATGCACGTAGTGCATGATTCCACATACTCTTTGCAGTCCTTTAGAAGTTGGGGCCACCAAAAGGTGCGTTGCAGAAGTTCAGCGGTCTTTTGTATCCCAAAGTGCCCAGCCAGCTTGTGGTCATGACAGGAGCCCAGAACATTAACTCGCAGCCCCTCGGGTACGAAGATCTTATCCCGGTACCATAGCAGACCGTCCCTGGATTGTAGCTCCGGATCAGGTGGAGAAGAAATGCCAGCGGATGCCTGCCTGATCTGGGGTACCAAGTCTCTTTGTAGTAGCAAAAAGTTCCCTGATGACAGAATAGTATCCGGAGGATTGGGAGGCTCCGAACTGGCGTACATGCGGGAAAGAGCATCCGGTTTGACATTTTTCGACCCTGGCCTGTACGTGATGTGAAATGAGAACCTTGTAAAAAAAAGTGCCCACCTGGCCTGGCGTGGTCTAAGTCTCTTGGCTACCTTTAGGTACTCCAGGTTTTTGTGATCTGTAAAAATCAAAATCGGGTGCGCCGCTCCTTCCAGGAGGTACCGCCACTCCTCCAAGGCGGCTTTTATCGCCAACAGCTCTCGGTCTCCAACATCGTAATTTTTTTCTGCTTCAGATAGTTTACGGGAAAAGTAAGCGACGGGATATAGCAATGCCTTGGGACCCTGCCTCTGAGAGAGGACTGCTCCAACCGCGGTTTCAGATGCATCCACTTCAAGAATGTAGGGCAGGCTTGCGTCGGGATGTCTCAGAATGGATGCCGAGGTGAACAAGCCTTTCAGGGTTTCGAAGGCTGCTTGGGCCTCTGGTGTCCAGCGAAACCGAGCAGACAGTTTAGTCAAGTCCGTTATAGGAGAAATGATGTTGGAAAAGGCTTTGATGAACTTCCTATAAAAATTCGCAAACCCGACGAATCGCTGAACACTTTTTCTGTCAGTCGGAGCTGGCCAGTCAAGTATTGCGGAAACTTTCTGAGGATCCATCTCAACGCCCCTTACAGAGATGATAAGTCCCAGAAACTGTATACTGGGGCGCTCGAACTCGCATTTGCTGGGTTTTGCGTACAGTCCGTGGATACGGAGACGTTCAAGCACCTTCCTCACATGTACACGGTGTTTCTCTAGGGAAGGGGAGAAGATTAGGATATCATCCAGATAGACAATCACAAAGAGGTCCAGATAATCTCTAAAAATGTCATTGACAAAATGTTGGAATGTTGCCGGAGCATTACAGAGCCCAAAGGGCATGACTAGATATTCAAAGTGCCCGAAACGGGTACGGAAGGCGGTCTTCCACTCATCGCCTTCGCGTATGCGGACAAGGTTGTAGGCCCCTCGGAGGTCCAATTTAGTAAAAATGACCGCGGACCCCAGACGCTGGAATAGTTCGGGTACCAAGGGAAGAGGGTATCTGTTTTTAATAGTTATTTTGTTGAGTTCCCGGTAGTCCACACAGGGGCGAAGGGAATGGTCTTTCTTTTCAACAAAAAAGATGCCTGCACCCGCGGGTGACGTGGAGGCACGGATGAACCCCCTCCTCAAGCTGTCATCGATATAGGTTTTCAGGGTCTCAAGTTCAAGTCCGGTTAAGGGGAAGATCCTTCCGAAGGGGACTTCGGCACCAGGGAGGAGTTCGATGGGGCAGTCATAGGCCCTGTGGGGTGGGAGGGTCTCGGCCCCCTTTTTGCTGAAAACATCCAGATAGTCATGATAAATTTCTGGGACGGATTGACGAGTCTCAATGTCAGAGTCCGAACAGAGTAATGGCAGGGGTGGAGACGGTAGTTGCAGGCAATGCTGTCGGCAGAATGGAGAGTTGAAGTCAATTTTACCAGTGGCCCAGTCAATCTGGGGGTTGTGGACTTGGAGCCATGGTACTCCCAGTATGACAGGGAACAGAGGGGAGTTGATCACATCCAAGCATAAGAGTTCGTGGTGGTTATCGGCAATGGTGGTGGCAAGAGGCTGGGTCTCCTGGGTAACGGGACCAGATTTTAACACCGAGCCGTCTGCTAAGTACACAGAAAGTCCAGTAGACCTGGGGCGGAGAGGAATCTGATATCTGAAGGCAAATGATTGATCCAAAAAGCAGCTACAGGCTCCTGAATCAATAATGGCGCTGGTTTGTATAGTTCTTCCTGGAAGCTGGAATAAAACAAGGATAGCCAGATGAGTGGAATTGCTTGGACGGACAGGTAGGGATACAGACGACAAGGATTGACACTTACGCAGCTTGGCAGGACAGGTCCTCACGTAGTGTCCGGACTCCCCGCAATACAGGCACAGGTTGTTGGCTCTACGGCGTTGTCGTTCCTCCGGAGTAAGTGAAGGGCGAAGGAGGCCTAGCTGCATAGGCTCTGAATTATCAGGGGTAGAAGAGGCTGTGGGCGCTGGTAGAGGTGGATTGAACGTGGAAGGTACCCGTGGCATCATCCAGACCGGACGGGATGGGGCAGTGGTCCTTTCAGTCCTGCGCTCCCTCAGGCGTCGATCGATCTGGATGGTCAAGTTGATTAAAGCGTCCAGGGTCCCAGGAACTCCTACCCGGGCCAGCTCGTCCTTTAGCGGTTCGGACAGGCCAAGGCGAAACTGGTAGCAGAGAGCCGAGTCGTTCCAGGTTGTGTCAGAACACCATTTGCGGAATTCGGACACATAGTCTTCGGCGGGTCTGCGACCCTGTTGTAGAGCATGTAATGCGGCTTCTGCAGTGGCGGTCTGATGCGGGTCCTCATAAAGCAGAGACATAGCCTGGAAAAAGGCGGTTAAGTTGTCAAGTGATTCATCCTTGATCTCCATGAGGCGATGAGCCCAGGTTTGCGGTTCGCCAGACAGTAGCGAAACGACGAAGCCCACCTTAGTAGCTTCCAGAGAGAAAGTCCGGGGTTGGAGGGCGAAGTATAATTCGCAAGCGTTGCGGAAGGCTCGGAATTTGTTACGTTCTCCCGCAAACCTCTCGGGCATGGGAACTTTAGGTTCAGGTGGCAGCATTATTACTGATGGCGAAGCGGATGCTCCTGAAGTCGCAGAGGCTGTGGCAGGAGTGGACAAGGCTTGGACCCGATTTTCCAGACGTGTGTAACCTTCTTGCAGGGTTCGGACGGCCTGGGTTAGTCCTTCCAAATGGCGGCAGAGTTCCTGCATCGGATCCACTCCCTGCGCGGGCTCGGACATGGCTGTCCGGTACTGTCACGTACCTTAAGGATGAGCCCGACGTGCAGGAAGTGGCTGCTGTTGCTCCTCTGATCCCGGACCCCTGGTAGAGTAGACAGGGGGAGCGGGAATGCAGAGTCGCACAAGCGCCAGGGATGACGCTGGTGCAGGGGCCGGATGGAGCTTCTGCGGAGTCCAAGGAAGTCTCTGAGAGGCAGGTGCAGGCCGGTAAGTAGCAGCCTGGATGCAGGAGCACTGGAACAGCAGGTAAGCCGGAAAGGAAGGTATTCTGAAAGTCTGGCCGCAGCAGGTCCCAGAAGACTGGACAGGGTCCCAGAAGACTGGATAGGCAGGAGCAGCCGGACTGGTAACAGGAGAGGCCCAGGTAACAGAGAGGTCGACTAGCCGGTTCGGCAACAGACGGTCAGCGAGGTACCAGGGGTCAGGCAGAAGGATGGTCAGAGCAAGCCGAGGTCAGGGCAGGCGGAAGACAGGAACAATGAAGACAAGCCGGGTATCAGGATCTGGATCAAGCAGGAGTAGTTGGTACAGGTACAGGTACAGGTACAGGTGGTCTCAGGAAACGCTGCAGACCGGACAGCAAGGGGCCAGGCTCCCAGGACACTTTAAGTAGGTTGTTTTGGCGCCAAATGGACGCCTGCACGTGCCCGCGCGCCGTTACCGCCGGTGCGCGCTCCCGTGCGCCGTTACCGCCGGTGCGCGCGTGCACGAGCGCGACGCCGTGGTTGCGCGCGCATTGCGCGTGCCGATGCGCCGCTAGCGCCCTCTGGTGGCCGAGGTAATTCATGACAAATCTGCATGATTACCCCCTAAGGAAAAATTCCCACTCCTCCCAGTACAAATCCTCCTACCTGCTTAAATCCCTTCCCCCTCCCAGCACAAGTCTCTACCCCGTCCATCCCCCAAATCCCACCAGCACAAATGCCCCCCCCCCCCAAAAAAGGCCCCTCCTAGCACAAATCCCCCTCCTAGAAAATTTCCCCTCTAAGTACACAGTCTCCCTCACCTCTGCTCCAAATCCTCCTCCTAGCACAAATATCACCCCCCAACCCCTCCTTCTAGCACAAACACCCCCTAATAATCCCTACTAGCACAAATGCCCCCCCCCACCCCCTGCAAAAAATAATAATTTCTCTTCCTAGCACAAATCCCTTCCCCCCTACCATATTATCTCTTCTATCACCCCCCCCCCCCCACACTCGACCCTCCTAGCACAAATCCCTTCCCCCTCTACCCTATCACCTCTCTAGCACAACCCCCCTACATCGATGCTCCTATCACAAATCTCTTCCCCCCTGTATCATATTATCACCTCTTCTATCAAACCCCCCCCCCCAAATCGACCCTCCTAGCACAAATCTCTTCCCCCTCTACCTTATCACCTCTTCTAGCACAACTACCCCCCTCACCCCCAAATCGACCCTCCTAGTACAAATCTCTTCCTCCTCTACCTTATCACCTCTTCTAGCACAACTACCCCCCTCATCCCCAAATCGACCCTCCTAGCACAAATCCCTCCCCCTCTCTACCATATCATCTCTCTAGCACAACTACCCCCTTCACCTCCAAATCGATCCTCCTAGCACAAATCCCTCCCTTCCCCCCTCTAGCATATCACCTATTCTACCACAACCCCCCCCAATCGACCCTCCCAGCACAAATCCCTTCCCCCCTCTACAATATCACTCTTCTATCACAACCTTCCCAAATCGACCCTGCTAGCACAAATCCATTCCCTCTCTCTACCTTATCACCTCTTCTAGCACCTCCACCCCCCCCCCCTGCCCAAATCGACCCTCCTAGCACAAATCCTCTTTGCAATTGCAGCTTAAGAGAGGGCAGTTGGATGGCACTAAAAATGCAGCTCAACCGTGCCTATGGCACATGTCTAAACTGGCCAGCTATTAATAACCAGGAAGTGATAGGAGGGGCTCCCAATGATGTCAGGACTGTGCAGCCAATCCCAGTGCAGCATGACCGGGAGCCCCTCTTACTGGCCTCAGGTGTTACTGCCCATTTAAAGTGCCAGTTACTGGGGGAGTTACACAAGTTAGGTTGCATCGGACGCCCATTCATTTTGATGCAACGCATGCTTCCGTGCCGCCTAATGTGAAGGCGTAAAACGGTCCCTGAAGCTGGCCATGAAAAACTGATCGTAATAAAAAAAAAAAAAATACGAAACGCGTCGGAAACTTCATTGACCATTATCAGATCTTTCTACAGGGCTTGATGACAATTTCCATCCCATCTCCTTGCGTTCAATCGGACCATTTAAATTCTGCCCTCCATTGCTCAGGAATTCAGCGCGATCGGCGGTAGAACGTGGCCAACGTGTAAGAGCAACTTAAAGCTGCCGCCTCTTCGTGGTCGATTGAAATGCCCATTTTATGTCTTCAATTACAAAAAAATGAATCGAGAGCTCGATTGCTCAATCAAATTGTCAAAGTGTATGGCCAGTGTGGCTAATTGGTCTTATCTCTGCGCTCGTTTGTCGGGTTTTATATTCACAAGGGGGTAGATTCAGTAACATCTGCGCTTTTTTTACGTAGGCGCAGGGCACCGTTTTTGCCCTGCGCCCCCGCAAATTTACTGTGCTACCCGCGATTCACGGAGCAGCAGCTCCGTAAATTACGTGTGCGCTCTTTAAAATTGCCCGGCGTAAGCGCGCGCAATTTAAATGATCCCGTAGGGGGCGGGAATCATTTAAATTAGGCGCGTTCCCGCGCCGATCGTAGAGCGCATGCTCCGTCGGGAAACTTTCCCGACGTGCATTGCGGCAAATGACGTCGCAAGGACGTCATTTGCTTCAAAGTGAACGTGAATGGCGTCCAGCGCCATTCACGAATCACTTACGCAAACTACGTAAAGTTCAAATTTCGCGACGCGGGAACGACGGGAATACGTAACATTGGCTGCCCCTGCTAATAGCAGGGGCAGCCTTACGCGAAAACCGCCGTACGCAAACGACGTAAACTGCGTACGCAGGGCTCGCGTAACGTTGTGAATCAGTGTTAGTATGCAATTTGCATACTATACGCTGAGCACAACGTGAACACCACCTAGCGGCCATCGCAAGAATGCAGCCTACGATATGACTGGCATAAGAGCCTTATGCCACGCATATCTTAGGCTGCAGTCGGCGTAACGAGGTTCCTGAATCAGGAGCATTCGTTACGCCGGCGCAAGTAAGCAATTGCGCTGCGTAACTATGGTTACGCAGGCGCAATTGCTCTCTGAATCAGGGCCAAGGAATCCACAAATCATGAAAATATGGAACAGCAAGCGTGTAAAAAAAAAGTTACAATGACTCATAAAAAATTATTTTTAAGGCCGACGTGACAGTAATGACTCTCCAACATGTCCTCGCT